>NC_044996.1:95149166-95374843 GCF_008728515.1 Papio anubis
AGCTCTTTACCTTTGTGGTGATTCTCCGGTAGCTCACAACATCAGTCTAATCATGAGATAAGCATTAGAAAAATCTGAGTTGAAAAATATTCTAGGGAGCGAGGTTGGAGCAGGTGGATCACTTGAGTCTAGGAGTTCGAGACCAGCCTGGGCAACACGGCAAAACATTGTCTCTACAAAACACACACACACACACACACACATCACAAATTAGCCGGGCATGTTGGTGCATACCTGTAGTCCCATGTACTATGGGAGGCTGAGGGAGGAGGATGGTTTGAACCTGGGATGTGGCGGTTGCAGTGAGCTGAGATCCCACCATTGCCGTTGCGTACTCCAGCCTGGGTGACAAAGCAGGGAACCCTGTCTCAAAAAATAAATAAATAAATAAATAAATAAATAAATAAATAAATAAAATAAAAATAGAAATAAAGAGAAAGGAAAACAAAAGATATTCTAGAAAATACCTCACTGGTAACCCTGAAAACTCTCAAGGTCATGGAAACAAGTAAAGTCTGAGAAGTTGTCCCAGCCTATGATGATTAAATGTAGTGTGGTAGGCTGCATGGTATCTTGGAACAGGGGAAAAAAAAAAGATATTAGGTAGGAAGTAGGAAACCTGGAATAAAGTGCGGAATTTAGTTTTTTCTGCCTCTCAAATACCACCAGCAGGGAACAGTTGGGGCTGCTGTGTCGGCAGATAAGCCAACACACAAAAATAGCATCGCAAATGCTCTGAAAATAAACTTTTTAAAAATCCCGGAACCTAAAAATGGACACCAGAATCTACAGGCTAAACCTAAAGAAAGTAGCTGACTTCTAACATCAAATAGTTGTCTCATGTCCAGAGACTCCTAAAGTAACAAGCAAAATACATTGTATGCGGTAGAGCAGAGCCCACCATGTCAAGAACCAGGAATAACACAACTTGAATGAGGAAATACAATCTAGTGGTGCCAACATAGAGACGATGCACACGTTGCCATTATCTGACAAACATTTTACAGCAACCATCACAAAAATGCTTCATTATGTAATTGCAAATAATCTGGAACCAGACTAGAAAATGGAAAATCTCAGCGATGAGTAGAAGACGTATAGAAAAGAAATGATGGAACAGAAAACGAAAAGAGTAACAGAATTTGGAAACATTGCTGGATGCACTCGGTAAGAGACCTGTGATGACAAAAGATACCATCATCGTAATGGAGGCCCAATCAATAAGACTGACGGCCGGGCGCAGTGGCTCACGCCTGTAATTCCAGCACTTTGGGAGGCGAGGCAGGCAGATCACCGCGGGCCAACGTGGGGAAACCCCGTCTCTACTAAAAATACAAAAATTAGCTTGGCGTGGTGGCGGGCGCCTGTAATCCCAGCTACTTGGGAGGCTGAGGCAGGAGAATCGTTTGAACCCGGGAGGCAGAGGTTGCAGTGAACGGAGATTGTGCCATTGCTCTCCAACCTGGGTGACAGAGCGAGATTCTTCCTCAAACAACAAAACAAACGAACAGAAAATAGGATTGACTACGCCTGAGCGAGAGAGAGAGAGGTCATGGAATGATTAAAAACTGAATGGATCCTCAGTAAAGTTAGGACAATAACGAAGTTCCAATATCCCTACGACTGGAGTATCAAAAGTAAAGAGAGTGGACTGAAAGAGTAATATAAGAAAAGAAGGCTGAAAATATCCAAATTTTAATGAAAACCATAAACCCATAGATTCTGGAAAATGAGCAAACTTCAGATAAGAGAACCACAAAGCAATTCACACCAACACACACAGCATAGTCAGTTTTTGAAGCTGATAACATCACTGAAAGCAGCAAGACCAACGTGGTTCATTGATTATAGGAGAACACCAGTTTTAATGAGGGCAAATGTCTCCTCTGACCAGTGGGGGCCATTAGGAAGTGTCCTGAAAAGTTTCAGGTGTTGAACAAAAGTCCTGTCAGCTGTGAATTCTGTATCCAGTGATACCATCCTTCATGGATGAAGGGGAAATCGAGACATTCTCAGGTTAAAGAAAGCATTTTATCACGAGCAGACTCACGGTGAAAGAATGGCTAGAGCAGGTGCTCCAAACAAAAGAGGAAAGAATAAAAGATGGCCTCTGGAAGTATCTGTCAGAAAGGAGTCAAGACCAGTGGAAAAAACACCCTTAGGGGACAAACATTAAGCTACCGTTTTCCTTGTGAATTGTGGAAGTCATGTTTGGTGATTAAAGCAAAAAATATGAAACCATCCAATACTCCAGACAGAAAGGCAGAGGGGCTAAAAGGGGTTGATGCTTCTACACTTCAATGGAAGTGGTGAGAACTGGATACCAGGAGCCTGTGGTAAGTCACATATGCACATTGAAAATCCCAGAGCAACCACTGAGGCAATTTTACAAAATAAAGCACTCGAAAACACTTTCAGAAATCAAGATAAATCCTGCAAAGTGTACACGTAAGCCACAGAAGGGCAAAAAAAAAAAAAAAAAAAAAAAAAAAAAAGGAGGTCTGGGTTAGCCAAGACACGGAGGAAACAAAAGAAAACAAACAGTAAGTCTGCGGACTTAAACACTAGCCCAGCGATCATGGAAATGAACTAAAAACATGTATGAAAAGGTCGATATTGGCAGAGTCAGTGAGAAACACAGTCTGACTATCCCATGTTTATATGAAACTCAGTTCCACTTCGGTTGCCCTGGGTAAATGAAAAGGATACGACGGGTGGGAAAAGTCACATCAGGTAAACATTAATTAAAACAGCAGAAGTAGGTATGTCAACATTAGGTAAAGAGGACTTGATCGCAGCGAAAATTACGAGAGAGAAAAATAAAACACTACACCCGAAAAAAAGGATCAAGCCCCCAAGAAGACTTTAGAGGAGTCTTTCCGTGCCCCTCCCACACGCCCCTCCAATTACAGTGTGTGGGTGTTCCTCTCTGTTCCCAGAGCCCCTGGTTCTTATTTCTGTCAGAGCAAAGTGTCCCAAGGCGTTGGGGGCTGTATTTGCATACATCTGATCCTAAATGAATGTGAGTGCTTTGGAAAGCCTGATGCATCTCCACATCCCAGCGCCCAGGCGGGGTATCTGGTGCCCTGCGGGTGTTTGTTGAATGCCTCATGACTGCCTTTCAGGTCAGGGAAGGCTGTTGTGATAGGGTCAAGGGAAGGGTCTCTTTACATCGCATTCAACAAGGGGCCAATCCTACTGGCGCAGGCAAGGAGGCTGCTCAGCGACTGACGGGGAAATGAGGGTGGGGGTGGGCGCTCCCGAGGAGGCTGCAGGCGCCATGGGCAGAGTGAGGAAACCAGGCCACCGCTCATTTTTGGCTGACGGCGACCCTTGAATCCCTCCACCCGGCTGCGCAGCCGCTCAGCGGTCACGGAGCTCAGCAGCGCGAACAGGTCAAGTCGGGGTCAGGGCCTGGCTGACCAAGAGGCGTTCGTGGCAGCCGAGCGCCGCTGGCGGCGGGTCCGGAAGGCAGGCCCAGAACCTACGGCTGCCCTCCAGCACCCGGGACGCGAGGACCAACCCGGTCCCCAGAGAGCTGGACCTGGAGCGCTGGCAGGAGCGCTGGGAGACCGTTCCGGGAACCTCAGCTGCGGGCGCCCGCCGGGGTCTGCTGAACTGCCATTTTCCTGGGCCTCGTTCATCACGGGGGGCTGCCACTGCGGCGTTCCGGCTTCGCGGATCTGGGCCCGGCAGATCTGCGCGTGGTGGATTACCCAGCTGCAGGCTGTGCGGGAAGAAGCCAGCACCGCCGCTGTTCCCGACCTCGCGCTTCACGCTGCTCCAGGCATGGACAGCATCGTCTATCAGGTCCGACCGCACCGGCGCTGCACAGCTTCTGCAGGTGCGGGTGCAGAGGATTTCCGCGCAGCTGTCTCTGGTCCCCGCGTGTACGGCGTCGCCCCGCACTGCCTGGACGAGGGCACCGTGCGCAGCGTGGTCATCGAGGAGGTCGGCGGTGGCGACCCGGGGGAGGAGGCCGCCGAGGAGCCCAAGGCCATCCACAAGACGTCCTCCCAGTCAGCCCCTGCGTGTCCCCGCGAACAGGAGCAGTGATTGGGGCCGCAAGCCCGCCCGAAACCGGCCCGGGCGGCCCTGCGGGGAGCGTCCGAGTACCTGCACAGATCACATGCTGTGAAAGAGGTGTTTCTGGCCTGGTCAAACCGTGGATTCCCTTCCAGTATTTACCCTTCCTCTCCACTAGTTTTCAGTGAACTCGCTTACGGTCCAAATCTTGAACACACCTTTGTCTGTGTAGCACAACGTTAATCTTGCAATTCGATAAGCAAGAAGAGTGTCTCTGATTTTTCAAGCCATCCATTGTATCTCTTGCTATTACTGTTCTGCCTACAGTTGTCACAAATCACCTGCAGATGATTCCTGTGTACTGTACGTTCCTGGTGCTATTGTGAACAGGCTTGTTGTTTTCAGCGCTTTGCGTCTGGTGTTTAGGACGGCAACACACAAACAGTTTGTAAACATGTACTAGGACGTCTTCCATTGATTATGGTGTGCGTGTGCTCCTGCACCTGTGAGTTTTAGGTAGACGTTCGTATTTTCACTACTTAGATTCGAGTTATGCTATTTCCTGTTTTTTAAATGATATATTTCAAGATTTGGTCGTGTTACATACCTCATTACTCTTAATCACCAAAAGCTGTTACTATTTTGCTTGTTTTTGTTTGGAAAGTGTCTCTGGGTAAGGAGATGGGGATACAGGAATGAGAAAGACACTGTCCACACAGGAATGAGAAAGACATCCGTGCATTGTATGCCCTCTTTAATCTTTTGAAATACCTGTCTTGTACATGTGTTAAGTATATAGAAATCAGTAAATACCTTCTAGGAAACGATGTGTGTTGGTGTGTCTGTAATGTCCGGCTTGGCTATGGCAAGGCTTGGTTCTTGAAAGTACTTGGTCTCAGATTATTTGAGGAGGTGGTGCTGACTCTGGCTTTTGTAGTAGAGACAACTTCCCCAGGGTCCCCTACATTTCTGATGAGGGGAATTAGCAGAGGGTTTACACACTCGGCCTCTGGGGATACACTACCTGTCTTTGAATCCTGGACCTGCTGCCTACTCGCTATATAACCGGTATGGAGTAGATTAAACCCGATTCCTCAACTTGCTCTCTCCTCAAGAGTGTTAACAGCTAACAGAGTGTTTGTTCTCAGGGTAAACACAGTGCCTTGCCTTGACTACCTGATCCATGAATGCTTTTTTTCTCCATTTCAGGCCCCCAAAACTCCTCCTATCAAGGCACCCAGACAATATGAAACTGCATTGTTTAGGGGCGTCCATACACGTGGGAAAACCATGAAGAATTGGCAGTGAAATAATCTAAGCCAGCATCAGATTAAGGTTTAACTCTATGGAAGAGGAATGGCTTTGAGTGGGGGATGTGTCCTGCATTCCTGTTCCTCTTGCTATGTAACAAACGGCCCCACAGTGAGTCCATAAAATCACCGCCATTGTATCATATGCATGGAATATCAGAGGCAGGAATTCAGACAGGGCGCAGTGGACATGGCTTGCCTTGCATGGTCTGGGACCTCAGCTGCAGAGGCCTGAGGCCTGACTGGCTGGGGACTGGAACCATCTGAAGGCTCATTCACTGACATCCCTGGTGCCTGCATAGAGAGGAGGGGAAGACTAGGCCTGGCGAGTGGAGGGCCTCCGTGTCACCACTCCATGGCCTTTGGCTTCCTCACAGCAGGGTGGGCCTCCCAGTAGTCAGGCTTCCCACCTCATGACTCAGGCTCCAAGTAGCACTCTTCCGTATCCAAGGTGAATGTTGCATCACTTCTCACAGGCAAGACTCAGAAGTCATGTTGAGTCAACTGTGTCATACTCTGTTGATTAGAGGTGAGTCACAGTCTTTTCAGATTCAGGCGTGGGAGGGAGATTAAATCGCAGGTCTTGGTATGAACGGGGCAACTTTTATCACAGTACGAGAGATGGGAGATATACTTGTGGCCATACAGTCTGGCACAGTGGGCTCCTAGGGAGCTGGTTATGTTTCATTCGGTTCTCCCACATGGTGGCCACTCAGATGTGCTTAACGGGTCACATATTGTTTGTGTACAGCTGTGTGTGACTGAAGACATAAGAAGGAAACAAAATAGGTGACTGACTCCTATCTCTGAGCAAGACCAAGAGCAGACTAAATGAATGACTGGAGGTACGGAGGGAGCGACAGTCGGAAGGGGGCTGGCTGCTTAGTCCCGGAGCCGACCTTGGCCACGCCCACGCAAACCCAGTCCAGAGTAGAAGTCTTATTGTCTTCCGGACCGTAGGTATTTCTGACCCCACCAGAAATAGTTAACTTCCTGCTGGTTGCATATGCTGGACTGCCTTAGCCCCATGCCACTGACTGCCCCTTCCTCTATCCTTTCTAAGCCCTTTGTTCACTTGTTCATCCATTCCACAAGCATTTACAGCGGGTTTGGAATGTGTCAAACAGAATGTGAGAAGGACTTAAGGCTATGGACAAAAAGTGGAGTTGGGTAAAGATGCTCAAGCGAGGTTCTTAGAATGTAGCTCAGTTCTTCCATAGAATACCATAGGGAAGGAAATGGAGACACCCCCCTCTCAGTACAATGGAAGAGCGCATCTGGCACCAGATCCACAAAGGCCGCTTGTTTGTATGCTGGCTCTTCAGATGACATCTTAGGACGAACTCCAGACTAGAAGGTGAATTTCCTTTCTGACAAGTGTCAAGGGAAGACTTGGAAATGTGTTTAAAAAGGAAAATTCCCATCATGAAACCAAATGGAAGACAATATCACTGGTCATAAAATATAACTAGAAATAGATGTAATCAAAATGTTTATTATTATACACAATTTCTATTATTTTGTTTTATTTTTTGAGACAGATATTCGCTCTGGTGCCCAGGCTGGAGTGCAGTGGCTCGATCTCGGCTCGCTACAGCCTCCACCTCCCCTGCTCAACTGATCCTTTCACCTCAGCCTCCCAAGTAGCTGGGATTACAGGCACGTGCCACCACAGCCCGCTAATCTCTTGTTGTATTTGTAGAGATGGGGTTTCGCCATGTGAACCAGGCTGATCTTGAACTCCTTAGCTCAAGCTTCCCAACTGCCTCGCTTCCCAGAGTGCTGAGATTACAGGTGTGATACATAATTTGTACATGTACCTTTGAAAATGAAAAATATGAAATAGACCTAAGCACCCTCTCTCTCTCTAACAAATACTTCACGTGTGTTCCTTTATTTACTTCTCACTAAAATCTTTCAGAACTCCTATTGTTAATCTCAATTGGTGGAGGAAAAAACTGAGACGCTGATAATGGAAGGACCAAGCCCATGGATGCCAAGGGGGCAGGTGGCAGGGAGAAGTTGGAAAGCCAGGGTGATTGAACAGCATGGTCAGTAAGGACTGGGGAAAAAGTAGCTCTCAGGCACTTCTGCCCCATTCATCCTGGCCCCTCTCTGTTTTCATGGATCCAATTCTCTACGCATTTCACCCTATCTCCACCTCACATCAAAGGCAGCTCTTCATCCCTGGCCGAGATCCTTTGGCCAGCTGCCCAGTGCACGCCACCATGATACGGGCCTCCTGTAAAAATCTGAAACGACCGTAGATTAGATGCTCTGCTATTTCATGAGCCCCCACGTTGTTTGTTTATGTGCCAATATACTTGTGTCTATGGCCACAAACGACCTGCATATCACAGTTTGGAAAACACTTATTTTGAGGACAGAGGCTTTGAACGGACATCCACCTGGGCTTGTGTCCCAACTCTGCTACTTGTTCCTGCCTGGAATGGCAACAAGTTTTAAGAGTAGCATTCACCTTCTCTGTGAGGCTTCAATGAGAGCATGCACATGAAAGAACGATGGAGCTTAGCCTATATAAGCGCTTACTGCATTTGAGCCCTTTTTATTCATCCTGTTGTTGTTTGAGCAAAAATCCAAATGCAGCTTTTGTCTTAACTGCACACAGACTGAGGTGTAGGCACTACTTCCAGGACCACTATCTCAGGAGCTGTCATCCACACTTCTTTGATGTAAAAACTGAGCATAAAAGCAATTCAGCTACGAAAAGGTAGGGGGAGGGAAGAACATAGGCCTTCTGGTTCCTTATTAAGTTACAACTTGCCCTAGACCCTGTCATCTCCCAGTGTATGGTGTGAGGAACAGAGATAGCCTTTTCCGTTCAAAACTGTGTGACGGGGGCATGGGTCAGCAAAGTACAGGGTCCTGCAGGAGCACAGCGATAGGGCACCCTTTGTCAGACAAGTCAGTACACCGTTCTGGGCCTTGGTTTCCTCATCTGTACAACGGCGACAGAACTACACATATCTTAATTTACTGAGGATTTTAAGTGAAGTGCTGGAAGGAGAATATGGAGCTCCATGCCCTGATGCGTCAAATGGTCAAGAAATGTCACCCGCTGTTCCTAATACGACTTATGTTATTATACCCCGATATTTGGACCAAAGGGACCTAGACCTTATCACTTCTGCCTGGGACTCTGCAGTAAATGCCTCAATGAGTTACCCTGATAACTTTCCCCTCCTCCATTATGACCAGGATCAAGGTTTTTCTGGGAATGGCACCACAATTTCTGTGACTCCACCACAATTCCTGAGACTTGACTCTGAGCCACTATCACAGTCTGCATGCTCTTCCCAATGTGAGGTGTGCGGTTGGTGGGGTTGATGCCATCACTGTCTCTCGCTTAAATAGTAGACTTGAAGTGAGTGAAGGTCGTTCTCATGGGTCAGGCTGTAAAACATGTAAGCAACAGTGAATTCGGACCCACAAGTGGACATTGGAGAAATTGTTAACAGCCGGGGAGAGCTGCAGATACCAGCTGGGGAAAACCAAATTACAGCCGCATGGTCTCTGAGATAAACTCTCGTCATTGCAAGCTGGCCAATTCCCGCCTCTAGAAGACCCAGGGAGATTGCTCCCAGCATCCCAGAGGTAGTTGGTTAGGATTCGCATCTCTAAAATAAGTGCTTCCAGTATCACATGCAGGCACAAGGGTGTCCACCGGAAAAACCGACTGTCTTGCCTGAGTATGTCTTCTTGCACATTGGAAAATCTTTCCTAGAGACACTTTGATGAAGATTCTCTTTCCCATTTTCTTTCTGCCAACCTGAATAAGATCTCGCTAAATACGGGATATTAAAAATTATGTTTCAGGAGATTGCATTTCTGGCTGTATTGGAGGGGAAAAAAAACACCACATTGATCCTTCCCCCGCAAAGCAACGAAAGAACCGAGATGACGATGGTTCCCAAGATATGGACCTAATGCAATGCAAGAGAACTATCTGCAAGACAGAAGAAAGAGACATGTCGAGCCGTATGCCTGCCTCAGCCTACTGGCGGGAGGAGGAACTCAGGCGGAGCCTCGTTGTCTCCCCGAGTTGTGGAGTACGTGGTAGGAACATGAGTCCTCCTTAAAAAGGAAAGAAATCCTGCCATTTGTGACAACATGAATGAACCTGGAGCATGTCAGGTCAAGTGAAATAAGCCAGGCACAGAGAGACAAATAGCAAGTGATCTCACTTACATGTGGGGTCTCAGAATTGGAACTCACAGAAGCAGAGAGTACAAATGGTGGCTACTGGAGGTTAAGGGTTCTGGGGGCATAGGGAGTGTTGGCAATGGGTAGAAAATTTCTGTTAGACAGGGGGAATAAGTTCAAGGGAGCTATTGTAAGTCATAGTGGTTATATTCAATAGCAATAGATTGGTTATTTGAAAATTCCTAAGACAGCAGCTTTTAGGTGATTCTACCACCACCACCACCAACAACAACAGCAACAACAAAAACTGATAAATACGTGAAGGGTGGAATATGTTAATTAGCTTGATTTGGCCATTCCACACCGTATACAGATATCAAGCATCCTGAGGTACACCATAAATATATACAATGTTTACTTGTCAATTGAAAAATAAAAAAAGAAAAGAAAGAAAGTGATTTCACAAAATGATGAGGGACCACTAGACACAAAAGAGTGGATTGGACCTTACCTCACACTACATACAAAAATTAACTCAAAATGGATCAGAGACCTAAATATAAGAGCTACAATGATAAAACTCTTATAAGGAAATATAAGACTAAATCTTACGTTTCTCTTCCGTAAGTCTTACGCTGTGACCTTCCTTTAGGCAAAGGCTTTTGCGTGTTTGTGTATGCATTCGACACCAAAGTACAAGCAACAAAACAAAAAAGTAGATAACGTGGACTTTTAGACAACCCATAGAAAATACATCTGATGGTAGACATATCCAGGATATATAAAGAACTCTGATAAATCAACAGTCAAATGATGACCTAATTCAAAAATGAGTAAAGAATCTGAATAGACATTTTGCCAAAGAAAGTATACAAACGGCCCATAGGCACACGAAAAGCCACCCACCATCATCATTAGCCAGTAGGGAAATGCAAATCAAAACCACAGTGAGCTACCACTTCATACTCAGTAGGATGACAAGAATAAAAAAGACAGGCGATAACAATTGCTGACAAGGATGTGGAGAGATTGGAGTCCTCATATATTGCTAGTGGGACTATAACATAGGGCAGCCTGGTTTGAAAGAATTTGGCTGCTCCTCAGTACTAGAAACAGAATTTCCATATGGCCCAGGAGGTTCATTCTTAGCTTTCTACAAAAGAGAAATGAAACTCTATGTCCAAACAAAATCCTGTGCACAAACATACACGGTATCGTTATTCCTAGTGGTCAAAGACTGTGAGGGGTGCAGGCGTCCATCAGTTGACGAACTGATGGATGGAATTTAGTTTCTCCATTCAGGGGAGTATGGCTTGGCAACAAAAAGGGATGAAATACTGATACATGCCATAACATGCATGAGCCTAGAACACGTGATGCTGCATGAAAGAAAATCACAAAAGACCACATATTATGTGATTCCATTTGGAAGAACGTCCAGTATATGTAAACTTATGGACTAAGAAATTTTATTGCCGTTTGCTTGGAGAAGGAGAACAGGGTGGGAAGTGACTGTTAATGTGTATGGGGCTTCTTTCCAACGTGATTATAAGGTTCTAAAATGCGATTGTGGTGATGGTTGCAGAACCTTGTGAATACGCAGAATGGAAACAAAACAAAACAAAACAAAACAAAAAAACACCTGAACTGTACACTTTAAATGGGTGAAGTTCATGGCATGTGGATTATACGCCAACAAAGTCTTTTTTCAAAACTACCATTTATCGTCCACTTTATGTGCACTTACCTCTATTTATTTCCAAATGTACATGAGTAACATTCATGTCCACTAATTGGTTGAGACTTTTGAAAAGCACTGATAACCCGATGTATTTTTGGGAGATGAGAAGCAGAAATCAATGGTTAACGTGTAGTTTGGCAAGAGCTGTGACCGCTGTGAAACTTCATTTCCTCATCTTCGAAGTAATTACATCTACTTTGACATGACATCGTGGGAATTAAATAACAATGAATATGAAACATTCAACCCAGTGCCTGGGATTAACAGACACTCCAGGAACGGTGAAACTCATATTACTTACCAGAGTACGGGGAGGATTCATTAAGAAGGTAAATGTTTAAACAATGTACTGAGTCTAGTACGTCAATTTCTTTTTTTCTTTTTCTTTTTCTTTTTTTTTCCAAGAAAGAACAAGGTTCAAGGTATTTGTGAGAAGTTACCCTGGGGAGTGCAACCATTCTGGAGTTATAACTGTGTTCAAGTCCTGGATCCCACTTACAAGCTGTGTGACCACAGGCAAGTGACTGAAATTCTCCCGTGCAGTTGCCTCATCTCTGCCAACTCTGCATCTCTGCCAACACTGCATCTCTGCCACAGCGATACTACTACCTTCCCTGGAGGGTTGCGCTCAGAATAAGAGATTAGAATGATAAAAATGGAGTTCGTTACTCCTGCGTTTTCACTTTCTCCCTTTTTAAGGTCTTCTTTTCCTGATTCTAAAAATGTATTCAAGTATCCTTCAACCCAAATAACCTTCCTTTGTCTTCCACTCTACCTACCAAACTCTTCCTCATTTCCTTTTAAATGAAGTACCCTGGACTTCTCTTCCTCACTCTTCAATTTCATGTAGTCCGTCTTCATTCACGTGGGCCCCCAAGCTGTCCCAACTGACAGGTATCCATAATGTAACAAGGATGTCCTACCTAATGAATCCCAATGGACTCCTCTCTCCCTTCTGATCTGGCCTTACACCTCCACAGCATCACCCTCCCTCCTTCCTTCACATCTGTGGTTCTACTTTTTCTCCTAGCTACTATCCTATTCCTCAGAGATTCCTTTCTCCATCTCCTTCCTGGGCTTCTGTTTCCCTGTGTGCTTCAGTGTTACTATTCCCTAGGTTTGGTCCTCGGCCAGCTCTTTACATGCTATCTTTCCTACATCCTGGGGTGAATTAACTCACGCTCATGGCTTCGTCTGGCTGATTGCTGAGAGGACTCACAAACGTGTATTTCTGGTCTGAAAGTAATCGCTGAGCACCACACTGAAACGTCCAGTTGCCTTCTGTACATCCTGGATGTTTTCACAAGCACCTCAAACTCAGATCTATCTCAGTGCACTCCCCTCAGCTGCAAATTTGTGCATGCCCCTGTATTTAATGCTTCAACTGAGTACGCTAGCATTGCTCAGTCATCCAACCCAGAAATGTTCCTTCATCAAAGACTGGATGAACTTAGGCCTGAAGTCAAGAAACAGCAGAAGACTGGGGAAAAGTCAGATGAGTCCGGAGACCAGTACCATGGACAATCGTAGACCTCAACCTCAACCAAGCCCTATATGGGGGCCAGTTAGTCTACTGTATTTTCCCAACCAGCTCTCTCTCCAACTACCTGTAATGACCATTTATTATACAACTGTATGACTCTGGAAACCCCTGATCTCCTTTCCCTCACTCTCAGAAGCTGGCCGCACCTCCTATTTTCCTGAGAAAATCCAAGACCTCAGGAAAGACTCTCTCCATTTCCTACCAGCAATTGTGAACACCTACCTGCATGTACAGGCACAAGTTGTTGCCTTTCCTCCATTTATGACAGAACGTCCCTCCTGCTCTTTCCGGGTAATCCTTCAATGTGTGCTTTGAATCTCACTGTTCCTATCTTCCCAGGAATCTTACAGTATCCATCATACATTTATGCTCCCGATCGCCCCCGTCAACTTCAACCTGTCCTTCCCAAACACATCTTTCCAATAGCACTAAATCACGCACTGGTCATGAAAACCTTATAATGATAAAAATCAACAATCAAACGCTCAAAGCACCCTCCGTCTTCCCCATATTACCCTGCATCCACTACCTTATCTCCTTCCATTCACAATGAAACTTAGAGCTTTCCACACTTGTCATTACTTCATCACCTATTCATCCTAAAACTCATTCTTGTCCCCCACATCCCAATGAAATGGCTCTCTCAAAGGTCACCGTGGTGTTCATAAAGTTGAGCACAATGGAATGTTCTGTCCTCATGTCATTTTATATCTCCAACTCTATGAACAGGAGGAAACACTCTTCTTTTTGAGAAACTACCATTGAGTTGGCAGTTTGCAATTTTCCTTTGAATGGGCCATACTTTCAAGTTTCCTTGTAGGCTTTTGGATTCTTTTGTTGCTGCTGAAAACTAGGACTTTGAGTGTGGTAATGTGGTAACACGGAAAATTAGATCCTCTACCTTCTCCAGGATTTGCAGTTGTTGATTTCTGAAAGCTGCGGTCGTTGATTTTGTCTAGAGGGTTTTCCAAACCCTTTTGGGAGAGCCTGCGTTCGTTGTCACGTGTGGCCACTGAACTCTCTGTTCCTTTAGTTTGTTTTCAGCTTGTATTTTGACAGCAATTTCCTTGACAGCCTAGAGCTTACAAAAAAAAAAAATTCCTCTGTCAGCCTTTGTGGATTCGCTCTGGGCTGCAGCACTCCTTCAACCCTCAGCCAGGCCACTTACAACTCTGTCTTGGCTGTCACTTCCTGTTTAGATTGAGTCCAGAGATCAGCTGGTGAAAGCTTACGGTCTTCTCAGGTCTTTCCTGAGCATGCATCCAATCCTGGGCACGCACCTGGCTTTCGACAATCCCCAGGGTACGGGACTGCTTCTGAATGATCTAATTTCCCAAATGGTCTGTCCGCCAGCATATCCCCCAGGTTTTGTGTTATCTGCTATAGGTTTCAACTGTAGTTTCTGCCTCACACAACTGCAGTTTTTTGATTTGCCTTATAAGGTTTTCAGGAGCTGCCCAACATTTTTCTGCTCTGACTTCCCTGTTAGGTCAAACAGAGAGGAGCATCTTGCTTCTGTCTTTCAGGAAGCCCTTAGACAGGTTAGAACCGATGAAAACTATGATTTTTGAATAAGCTCTGCTCTGCTCCCTCCGGAACCAGGTACCAGGGTTCCACACGGGGGATACAGGCTGCTGGGTGCAATGCCGCCACCAGGTCCGGGAGAAGGTGGAACAAGGGCAAAGGAAAATGCGACAACGTTTCCCTACGATTTTGTCTTTACGGCAACTTTTTTGATTGTGGTAAAATATGCAGACCATGACATTTGGCATTTAAACCCTTTTTAGTTTACATGTCACTGGCACGTAAGTACATTCACATTGTTGTGCAACCCTCACCATTATCCATTTCCAGAAGTTTTCATCTTCTCAAACAGAAACTTTGTGTTCCTCACACAGTAACTCCCTTTCTCCCCATTTCCCACAGCCCCTGGTGATCTCTATTCTACCTTCAGTTTCTAAGCATTTGTCTCTTCTCAGTACCTCACAGAGGTGAAATCTCACAGTCTATGTACTTTTGAGCCCAGCTCACTTTCCCTAGCCTAAAACCTTGGAGGTTCATCTATGTGGTCCCACATGGCAGGATTTCATTCCTTAAAGCTGTATCATGTGTATGCCACGTCTTCTTAATCCATTCATCCAGTGATAGACTATATCTTTCTTTTTCTTTTTTCTTTCTTTCTTTCTTTTTTTTTTAAGACAGGGCCAGGTGGGAGTACAATGGTGCGATCTCGGCTTACTGCAACCTCTGCCTCCTGGTTTCAAGCGATTCTCGTGCCTCAGCCTCCTGAGTAGCCGGGACTACAGGCGTGCACCACCACACCCGGCTAGTTTTTGTAGTTTTACTAGAGATGGGTATCGCCATGTTGGCCAGGGTGATCTTGAACTCCAGACCTCAAGTGATCTGCCCTCCCCGACCTCCTAAATTGCTGGGATTACAGGCGTGAGCCATCCGGCCCGGCCCAGTGATAGACATTTAATATGTTGTGTACCCTGGCTATCGTGAATAGTGCCCTAAAAATGAGCCACTCACAGACAGACAAATACTAGGTGATTCCACTGAAATGAGGAATATACAATAGTCAGCCCATAGAAGCAGAGAGTAGAATGGTGGTTACCTGCGGCTGAATGGGGTGGGAGAAATGCGGAGTTGCTCATCAGTGGGCGTCAAGTTTCAGTTATGCCAGAAAAATAAGCTCTGGAGACTTCCGTACAAGATTGTGCTCACGGTTAACACTGTCTTGTACACGTTAGGGTTTGGTAAGAAGGTAGACCTCACGTTAAGTGTTTTTGAACAATATTGTAAATGACCCTCTCTGGGCGGTCTTCTCTGACCCCTCAAACTAGGTCAGGTCACCATGTTACAGCAGCCTAGGTGCCTTTTCTTCATATCACATGCCATAGTGAAAGAATTCATACAAACACGTAGAAGAGTGTTTGCCACACAGCAAGCACTGAATAAATTTAACTACTAGTACCATTTCAACATACAATTGTGTCATGTGTCATGTTTTCAGCTCTTATTACCTACATTGAATAAACTTGGAGTTGGATGTGAAGCAGTTACTTCGTTCATTCATAAAGTTAGCTCTGTTCTGCGTGTTAGAGAAGAGAGCAGGAGACACAAACATAATTTTTGATGAACTTGCGTGTCCCCTCAATCTATAAGGTGACGCTAAGGCAGAGACAGACACTGTTTTCCTGCAGGTCCACGGAGAGCAGCAGACAGGCTTTGCTCAGGGTGGGCTGAAGGGGCACTGCCAGATTCCTTCCGGAAGGTGCCTTTGACGACAGAAATCCACCTGCACAGGTGGCTGCACTTCTGTCCAAGGCTCAAGAAGGCCCGGTGCTGGGATTTCAAACAGTGTCCATCCCTCCTGTCCCTGTCACTCCTCTCCTTTGATGTGAGCCCTAGGAGGCAATCTCCCTGTTGTACAAAAGAGTTCCTGTCTGTCCCTGAGCTCACTGCCTGCTCCTCAGGAGTTAGTCAGAGCAGCCAGAGAAAACATCTACCGTATCCTGTACTCAGTCTCCAGACAATTGGCCATCGTCCACCTCCACTCCCAGTCCTTGAAAACATGCTGAAGAGAGCCACCCCTACAACTCAACAGAGCCAGAGACAAAGCTCAGGGGTATCCCAGAAGCATTCCCCCACCTTCCCATTCCTGCCTTCAAGAAACTTCCCCTCTCCCTCTAGGAGGCTGGGAACTCTGGTTTGGTTCTGTCACATGCCGCACACAGCCAAAGTAGGGGAAAGACAGGGACAACTGAAGGAATCCGGGAGCAGCAGCCAAAATTCAAGGGAAACATGATAGGGTACTGCACTGGGGAGGTGCCTAGTCTTCCTGTCACTCTGGTACATACCTTGCCGCTTAGGTGTAGTCACATAACCTCTCCAACCCTGGGTCTTCATCTGTCGAATGTGGTAATAACCCCATACCGTTGGAATCCTGAGAGGCTTCAATGCCCCCTAATGGATGTAAAGTGCTGACCACACAGCCTGGAGCCAGAGAAAACTCGTAATGTTGAAAATTTAAACTTGGCACGTTATCTCGTTTTCCTTTATTTTTTCTAAAATCACCCTTCCTTTCACTAATGAACCCCTCCACAAAGCGTCTTTTCTCTCTCCCTCCCTTCATGGCCAGGTGTCTTGAAGAAGGTGTGGGTGCTCCGTCGCCATTCCTCCACCTCTCTCTCACCTGTCAGCCTGCACCTGACCTTCACTCTGGCACCCACCCGCACGCATTGTCTTTCATTGACTAATATCTCCTGTGGCCTCTGGCTCACTACACGTCATGAAAATTGTCCAGTCTTCAATTGCATGACCTTCCTCCCTCTCTGATACCACGGAGCACTATTTCCTCCTAGAAACACTCTTATCTTTTCAATTCTGTGCCACTGCTTTCCCGATGTTGTTCTCCCTTTCTGGCCATTCACGTAGCTCCTCCATAAGCTCATCCTCCACTACCCGGGCGTTGCGTGTTTGACTTCCTCTGGGCTTGGTCCTAGGGCCACTTATTATCAGTCCGTGCTCTCTCCCTAAGGCGACCCCAATCTGACCCTCACCTTGAACTAGCCATCTATAAGTCACCAAGGATATTTCTTTATCAGGCCACACCGTCAGCACAGCTCCAGACTAGAATGACCAACTTTCCGTGCAATATATCTGATTGAGTGTGTTAAAGGCAACTCCGACTCCACAGGACCAAGGACAAATGCGTGCTCATCCCCCTGTATTTGGTTCCTTTTCAGTGTTGTCATCCCATTCAATGGCATCAGACTCTATTCAGTGGTACACGCCAGCAATTTAAGCATCATCCTTGTCACCCCTTTCTCCCTTACCTGTTGCATGGTATTCTTGCCAACTCTTACAGATTTTTCTCCTAGATATCCGTCAAACTTCTCCCTTTTTTCCATCTTCACTATCACTATTCTTGCCCAAGTTCTCACCATGTCATACTTTGATAATTTGAAGTGTTTCCTAACTGGCCATTACCCACATTCACTCTGGCCTCTCTCCAGTCCAAATCTGTCCACATGATATTTACAAGGAGAGGATGTCACATACACACACACATGCACATCCCAGTCACTCCACCTGGTTACAACCGTAAGAGCTCTTCCATGCTCTCAGGGTAAAAGCCAAAATCTTTAGCATAGCCTAAGTGTTCTGACCTCTCCCTGAGGTTCAGGACTAGGGTGCGACAAGAGAGGCACTTGGGATGCAAAATTTAAGAGAATGTTCACAGCCAGAGTCATGCCAGTGGAGTGTCGGCAACAGGGAATGGGTGTATGTTGCAGTTTTTCACCTGTGATGCCACTCTTGATTCAGCCCTGCCATCCTAGCCCATCCATCGTAGTCACAGTAATAACTGCTCACACGCACTGAATGACTGCCACTGGTCATCAGAGTTGATGGCTCTGTGTGCTTTACAGTCACGATGTCACTGAATTCTCACAAGAACCCTGTAAGGTAGCTTTTTTCATCATCCGATGGGATACAGGTAAAGGCCCCACAAGGTTCAATTACTTGGCCCCCTGTTACAGAGCTACTCACTGAGAGAGCTCTGGGCCAAATGCAGGCCATCTGATTACACAGACTCAGTTATCAGGCTGAGTGGCCCTCAGCCACTTTCCTTCTTTGACTCCCCATCTCACAGCACTCTCCTACTTGTGCTTTTCACTCCAGTCACATAAAACCTCTTCAGTTCCTTGGACTTGTTACAATAATGCTGACCACAAGGCCTTCGTACATGCTGTTGCCCTCAGTAAGGACTGAACGACCACCACTGCTTTTTTTTTTTTTTTGAGACGGAGTCGCTGTTCCCCAGCCTGGAGTGCTGTGGCATGATCTTGGCTCACTGCAAACTCTGCCTCCCAGGTCCAGGGGATTCTCCCGCATCAGCCTCCAGAGTAGCTGGATTACAGACGCCCGCCACCAGGCCCCGGCAATTTTTTGTATTTTTAGTAGAAATGGGGTTTTACCATGTAGGCCAGCTTGGTCTCAAACTCCTGACCACAAGTGACCTGGCAGCCTCAGCCTCCCAAAGTGCTGGCATTACACTCGTGAGCCACCGTGTCCAGCCCAACCATGGCTTTTTAAGGATGTGCCATTCATCCTTCAGATTTCAGCTCTGATGCCACTCAATTGTGCCCCACATCAAGTCTAGGTTAGGGCCCCATTATTATGATCCCACATAGAAATTTGCTTCTTATCATCAGGGCACTGTCATCACAGATTGTATGCTCATTAATGTGATGTTTGGTTAATGTTATCTGCAGACCTGTAAGCAAGAGGACAGATAGCACCATGTCTGGTTTTGCTCCTCACTGAATTGCCTGTAACTCACACAGTGCTTGGCCCTTGGCAAATGTTAGATGCTTATTGTGAAATGAATTATTTAATTAGTAAATAAATTGGAGAAGTTCACCTAGGGCAACAGGATGAGGAGAACAGTTTTCTAGGCAGAGGGAACTGTATGTGTAAAGGCTATAGGGCAGTAAAGAAATCGGCATGTTTGATAAACTGAAAGAAGGCCAGCATGAGAATTGTCAATGCCTTCCAGTCAAAGAGGACCAGGAGTACACGGGCAGTTAAACAAATTGGGTTTATCAGTCATTGCAATGAAGGAGAGTAGAATGCATGCCACAAGGAAGCCTGGAGCATTTCAGAAATATTGCGTTAAAAAGAACCTATTATAGGATTTGCGTTTTTGTTGGGCAATTCTGTTATGTCCATCAGGAGAACAACATGGACCAGCTGTGGGTGAAAGGCCAGATTCTCAGCAGTGCAGAGACCTAGTTATAAGTGTGAGGCAAGTGTCTGGATGTCTGAGACTAATTTTTCACCATATGACTCAAAAGCAGAGAGATTTGCACACAATTGGCATAAGAGCCTGGAGAGATAGGCCGGCTTCTCTGCGGGGCCTGGAAGACTATGAATACCATGTTAGTGGAGTTGTGGGGAAGGGAACATACCCTGGAGTATCTCTGATGAGCAGAGCATGGACAGGGATGACGGCACTGTGGTGAATGAAAAGTAGAGCTACCCAAACCCATGAGGAAGGCAGGGCAGGTAGAGGCAAAGAGGATGGTGTTCTGGGCTGAGGACAGGAAAGATGGCTGGACCTATGAGCCCTGCTGTCCTATGGAAGCATGAAAATGGCACACCAACAGGCACTCTTAGTTTGAAGACAAACCGGACAATACCTAGAAGATAGGCACCAACTCTTCCCACCAACTTTCAGGCCTGACCCTTAGGGAAAGCCTCACCCTGCATTTCCTAAGGGAGATGGATATCCCCGATACATTTGGTTGCTTTGGGGACTAAGGTGCTTAACCCTGCTTCTGGGAACCACAGGTGGGTCACCGGGACGAACTTCTTCCAAGTTGGATTCATAACGGTCAGATACTTTGTTGTGAACTGGCTGAGACGATCTGCAGTGGGTGAACCGCTGGCCTGGTTGGACTCTAGGGATGGATAGGACAATTCATAGTTTATATTTATAGCAGTGTGAGTACAGGGGACTCCACGTGCTCCTTTTATATGAGGCCCCTCGTTATATCATTTGACCTGCATAGTAGAGTCACAAATTCAGGCTTGTATAGCTCCAAAGCCTGTTATTTATTTTTCTTTTCTGTTCTTTCCTTTATCACAGATTAAGAAATGGAATAGGTGATACATGCACACCTGCTGTAAAATTCCAAAGTTTCTAAACTATGTGCAGGCAACGGGTCTTCTCACCTCCATTGCTGAACCGTCCAGAGCTATTTCTTAAAGGCCCCTCCTCTTTCGGGTCAGGCTTTTAGATGCCCTTCTGGAGGAACATCACTGGGATTCAGGCATATACATCATGCAAACTCCTCTTTCTATATATTAAGGCAAGTACCAAATGGTGTGTGGACCTGGCATTTTTTTCCATCTCAGAATGGATCCTGGGACCGAGCACGGTGGCTCACGCCTGTAACCCCAGCACTTTGGGAGGCCGAGGTGGGTGGATCACCTGAGGTCGGGAGTTCGAGAGCAGCCTTTAGTAGAGTGGAGAAACCTCATCTCTACTAAAAAAACAAAATTAGCCGGGTGTGGTGGCGCACACCTGTAATCCCACCTTCTCTGGAGACTGAGGCAGGAGAATCGCTTGAACCCGGGAGGGGGAGGTTGCGGTGACCTGAGATCCTGCCACTGCACTCCAGCCTGGGCAACAAGAGCAAAAATCCGTCTAAATAATGATAATAATGTATCCTGGAGTACATTCTGTGCTTAATACAGCCAAAAGTTACCGCGTGCTTGCTATGCCATTGTTGTAAATGCTTCAAATCAATTAAGCTCATCCTCACCATAACCTAGGGAAGCGGTGCTTTCCTCATTTTGTGCATGGTGGAGGAAGGCATGCAATTGACATACCCTGCCATAGGTAATACTTCTAAACGAGGGAAGAACCAGGATTTGATAACTCATGCCGCGGTAGCTCCACACAGGTGAAAGCATTCTGCTCTTTTGTCATGCCTGGCTGGTATCCCCTTTGACACGGATACATCCTTTTCTTTATTTAGTCGGGTGCCCTGTTGACACAGGGTTTGCCCGGCTTAGGCTATTACAGATAACACCGTGATTCAGTAAACTAACATGTGGCCGTCATTCCACAAGGCAAGTACATCCAAAGGACCAATCTACAGCAACAGGATTTCTGGAGGAGGGGGGTAAAGCACAACACCATGTGGCCAGATATTAAATTGCTCTCTAGCTGTTACATCAAGTTACACCCATACTAACAATGCAGGATGTGACTCTTTTCCATATCCTCGCTAAATCAGTCTGTTTCAAACATTTGCATATCTGTCCATAGGATGATAGATCATGGACAGTATTTTACTGTGCCTGTGATGTCTGCTCTTCATCAGGAGTGAGGCTAGGAAGTCTTATATTCATTTAGAGCTTTTTGTGTTTTTCTTTTTGTGGACTATTCAGGCCCACATATGTTGAGATGCCCCAGCTGTCCTCCAGATCTGCTTCCCTTTCCTCCTGGGGCTTCCTACATCCTGGCAGGTACCCGGCTGGTGGACTTGAGGCCTGGGCAATGGGTGGTGGGCCTGAGGCAACTCTCCCAAGCATAATTCATAAAACCTCCTATAGGATCCTCCTACTCTTTTCCCCATCTGCTGGAAAGATGTTGACACCCAGAGCCACTCCATGAGTTTTCGCCAAGTGCTGAAGATAGCAGAGCTTCTGTCAACTGGTCCTAGATTATTTTCAAAAAGAAGAGCCAACCCTTCCCAGTCCTGTTTCCTTTTGGAAAAATGTAGGCAAGAAAAATGTTCATAGTGCTAGGCCACTAAGAAGTTGGAGTTCATCTGTTACAGCAGCTAGCGTTATCAATGACAATAGAGTAGGCTTAGTTCTTTTTTTCAAAAAATGAATCCACTGAGAGTATCTACTTATTAGGGAAATCAACCCTTTGCGATATGGTTGGTAAGCACTTTTAAACTTTGCTTCTTGAATTTTAACTTTACTTTAGGTGAATTTTGCTTGCAGAATCTTCTTTTAGTCTTCATGCACTTAAACTTATTACCTTTTCCTAGTAGGAATTCTGGTGCTGTGACATATCTCCAAAGACTGTCAACTCCAAAATTGCATCTGAAACTCTCTCGGAGAGGCTCATAGATTCCAACTTTTCCACAGGTTGTTTCATCATGAATGAATGACGACTTTTACCAAATTATTTTCCTGTATCTATTGAGGTGATCACATTTAGTTTTCTTCTTCCCTTTAATCTGTTCAAGTGGTGAATTATATTGATTTCTTTTCTAATGTTAAACCAACCTTGCTTTGCTGGAATAAATACAACTTGGTCATAGTATAGCGTATTAGTCTGTTCTCACACTGCTATAAAGAAATATCTGAGACTGGGTAATTTATAAAAGAAAGAGGTTTAATTGGCTCATGGTTTTACAGGCTGTGCAAGAAGCGTAGGGGCTTCTTCTTCTGGGGATGTCTCAGAGAACTTACAATCATGGCTGAAGGCCAAGAGGAAGCAGGCACCTCTTACATGGCCGGAGCAGGAGGAAGACAGATTGGGGGAGGTGCTGCACACTTAAAGGACCAGGTCTCCGGATAACTCACTATCAGGAGAAAAGCACTACGGGGATGGTGCTACACCATTTATGAGAACTCTGTCCCCACGATCCAGTCACCTCCCACCAGGCCCCACCTTCACGTTGTCAATTACAATTGAACATGAGATTTGGATGGGGACATACATCCAAACCATATCATATACTATCTTTTTTAAAAAATATATATTTTTAGCTTTTATAGTATCTTTTTAAAAGATATTGCTAGCCTTTTTAACAAGTACGTTGCATGTGATATTTTCATGAGACAAATTGCTTTGAAATTTGCCATTCTCAAATTATCTTTGTCTAGTTTCCATGTCAAGGTTCGCTTAGTAAAACACGAGGGCTAGTGTACTCGCTACCTCTATTCTCTGAAAAAGTTGTGCAGTACTGGAGTGATCTCTCACATAAACATTGACAGAACTCATTTATGATCTATCTGGGACTCGAGATTTTTTGTCAAAATTATTTAATTACTGATTGCATGTATTTTACATCTACAGATCAAATCATGTTTTTACATCTTCTCTCAGGTTTCAGTATTTTAAGTATTTTACCATTTGTCCAATTCCTCTAAATTTTCAATTGATTGGCATGATGGTCTCTAATAGTGTGCCTCCCAGTTTTGATTCCTGATATTACCAACTTGTATGTTTACTTCTTTTATCTTCACAAGTCTCACCCGCGGTTTATGAGTTTTACAGACTTTTAGTTTTTTGCGTTTTGCTTTTGAGACAGAGTCTTGCTCTGTTGCCCAGGCTGGAGAGCAGTGGCATGATCTCAGCTCGCTGCAACATTCGCTTCTGGAGTACAAGCGATTTTCCTGTCTTACCCTCCCATGTAGCTGGGACAACAGGCAGGTACCACCATACCTGGCTAATTTTTGTATTTTGGGTAGAGATGGGGTTTCACCAGGTGGACCAGAGACGGGGTTTCACCATGTTGAACTGTGCTCAAGTGATCCGCCCGCCTCAGCCTCCCAAAGAACTGGAATTACAGGAGTGAGCCACTGCACCCAGCCGAGGTTTTACAGACTTTTAAGGACTGGTGAAGCCCTTTGTTAAAACTCTCTATTGAGTATTTGGTTTCTTTCTCATTTATTTCTTTTTTCAATGATTCTTTGTATTTATTTGTGTTTATTTTGTTGTTATTTTGTAATTTCTCTAGATGGATGCGTAAGTAATTTTCAGCTGTTCTTCCTTTTCGATTATATGCCTTTAAGGATATATGTTTCCACCTAGGTTAGCTGTATTCCCTAGCTTTTTCTGTGATATTTGCATCGCCATCCAGTTGAATGTGTTTCATAATTTGCACCCAGGTGATGCAAAGTCAGGCTACAAGTGACAGCTGATTTACTTATGGTTTCTTCCTCCTGACTCAGAAAGTGATGGCCATTGGGGTCTCACCTAAAAGTGAGGAGGTGATTTACCAACATCACCACCTTTGGTCAGCTCTGAGATATGGCTTTCATATCTCAGAGTGTGTGTCACCAAAGAGTGTGTGACATCTCTAGTGGTGTCACCAAAGCATAGCTTAGTTTTACAGCTGTTTCTTTTCAGGTAGCCATTCTGAGTAAAAGCAGTTTGAAGTCCTAGGTTTAATCTGCAGGTCCTGCCTTCCTTTAAGAGATCCTCACTGTCCTCTGAGTACTGTATTGGTTTTTGATATATATATATATATATTTTGAGCCTGTTGCCCAGGCTGGAGTGCAGTGGCACAATCTCAGCTCACTGTAACCTCCACCTCCCGGGTTCAAGCAATTCTCCGCCTCAGCCTCCTGAGTAGCTGGGATTATAGGTGCCTGCCACCACGCTCAGCTAATTTTCCTATTTTTAGTAGAGATGGGTTTCACCATCTTGGCTAGGCTGGTCTTGAACTCCTGACCTCGTGATCCACCTCCTGGGCCTCCCAAAGTGCTGGGATTACAGGTGTGAGCCACTGCGCCCGGCCTGTTTTTGAATTTTTAAGCATGATTTCACCCAGGCTTTGTTCGGTTACTATTGCAGGAACATTGGCCCTTATGACCTACTTCCCATTTATGAGAGTTAAAGCCTGAGATCTTGGTGCAGGTGCAGATTACAATATGGAGCAGTCAGACCTATCTTATTTGTTATTTATGTACTTCTATGTTCTTATTAATTGCGTCTCTTTGATCTGAGAGAGCCTATTTAAAATCCTGTATTGCTAATTTGTGTCTGTTTTTCCTTGAGTCTTCTGTATCTTTTTCTTTAGGAATGTTGGTGACATATTGCTGATGCACAATAATCATAAGTGTTATATCTCCCTTGGAAATTGCACACTTTTGCAATAATATGTGCCCCTTTTTGTCTGTTTTATTGCATTCTAATCGTAATTCATTCTGGTTAGATTTTAAGACTGTGAATCGCTTTTAAAAAATGATCTGCACTTGGCCGGGCACGGTGGCTCCTGCCCGTAATCCCAGCACTTTGGGAGGCCGAGGCAGGTGGATCACGAGGTCAGGAGTTCAAGACAAGCCTGGCCAAGATGGTGAAACCCCATCTCTACTAAAAATACAAAAAAAAAAAAAAAATTAGCCGGGTGTGGTGGCGGGCGCCTGTAGTCCCAGCTACTCAGGAGGCTGAGGCAGGAGAATGGCATGAACCCGGGAGGCGGAGCTTGCAGTGAGCCGAGATCGCGCCACTGCCCTCCAGCCTGGGCAATGGAGCGAGAGTCTCAAAAAAAAAAAAAAAAAAAATTCTGCACTTGTCTGAAATACCAGCCAGGCGAGGCTAGGTTTCCTATGGTAACAAACCAGCCCAATATAATTTTCCTTCATGGTTGTCTGTGGCTATGCTCCGCCCCAGTTTCATTCGAGGATCATGCTTTCTTTTAGCTTGATCTTAAAGCTAGGCTTTAAGATCTTATATGGCTAGCTCTTAAAGCCTTTGCTTGGACACAGAAGAAAGAATAGCATAATGTTATTTGAAAGACCTGGGAGCAAATGTGTCTGATGTATCAGTAAATGTGAATGGCACAATGTGACCTACTTTTAAAAACTTTTCTTTTTTTTTTTGAGACGGAGTCTTGCTCTGTCACCCAGGCTGGAGTGCTGTGGCGGGATCTCAGCTCACTGCAAGCTCCGCCTCCCGGGTTCCCGCCATTCTCCTGCCTCAGCCTCCCGAGTAGCTGGGACTACAGGCGCCCGCCACCTCGCCCGGCTAGTTTTTTGTATTTTTTAGTAGAGACGGGGTTTCACCGTGTTAGCCAGGATGGTCTCGATCTCCTGACCTCGTGATCCGCCCGTCTCGGCCTCCTTTTGGATTACGTGTGCTATAGACTAAGGTACGTCATAGGGACATGCTTGAGTTCAATAGATAAATACAATACTCCCGCTGCTGAGAGTCACTCCGGAGATTGGCACTTAATATTTTGAAAATAATACAATCTATAATATTTAGTATACTTTGTCTTTTTAAATTAACATTTTTGACTCATTTGCTATAGGTAGGCTTTGGGAATTCAGTCTACAGTTGTTTTGCTTTCTAATCCAATCAGAAAATAGTACAATCAATTGCTGAAGGTAGAGTGTTGAAATCTTCCTCCCGTCAGCTCTAGCAGTTTTTGTTTCATGTAGTGTGAGGCTTTGCTTTTTGCTGCAAGCACGTTTAGTGTTGCTATGACTTCCAGGTGGATTTATCCCTACACCGTTATATAACATCCTACCTGTCTCTATTAATTTTATTGCTCCAAAGAATACATTCTCTAATACTGATATAACCAATCCTGCTTTTAAAAAAGTTAATTTTAGCATGATACAATTTTTCCATCAACCTACTTATAATCTACCAATGCAATTGTGTTTGATGTGCATTTTCTTGTAGATGGCATATATTTGGGTTACTTTTTTAAATTAATTCTGCCAAACTTATGGAAGCAAAGAGTAGAATGGTGGTTACCAGAGGCTGGGTATTGGGAGGATTGGCAGATGTTGGTCAAAGAGTAGACAGTTTCCGCTACACAGGAGAAATCAACGTTTTGATATCTATTGCGGAGCATGGTGACTGCAGTTAACAATAGTGTATTGTATATTTCAAATTTGCTAAGACAGTAACCTTCAAACGTTTTCACCACAGAAAAAGATTAATATTTGAAGTGATGGAGATGTTAATTTGCTTGATTTGAACTTTCCACATGGTATGCGTAGCCTATAATATCATTGTATACCCCATAAATATATACGATTATGATTTTTCAATTTACAATTTTAAAAACTAAAAAGTTACAAAAATTAGCAAAAACCTCTGTCAATCTCTATCCTTAACTGGTGTATTTAGACAATTTACATTTATTTTATTCATTTATTGTTTTAGACTGTGATTAATGTTTTATTAATGATAACCTACATTCACACTGTGCATTTCTAAGATTTACATTCAAAGAGTATATTGCATTTACATTGCAACAGACACTCCAAGATAACAAATTCAAACCATGACTGCATTAAGAGTATGGTTTGTTTTAAATTAAAATGAATACATAATACTATTACTACGCCCTTTCATCATGTACAGTAAGAATCTACTCTTCCTCCTTTTAAGAAATATAAAATTGCATTAACAACTGCACTGATTAGCAACACTTACATTTGAAACATATAAAACCTGAGAGATAAACCCAAATATATTTAAGTGCTAACATGTCTACATCTGAATTCACATGTGAACGCTATAGTAGTACAGATTACTCCGTGGTCAATAGTGACCTGATCAATAGTGCATGATCTCGCTGGCTCTGCTCTAGACTGACACAGGCTGCTGCTGGCTTTTGATGGGAAGCTACACTTGCCCTGGGCAGAGGGAATTATGTTTCCCCAGTCTGCTTGACTCATACACCACAGAAGATCAAGGGGTTTTGTTGTTGTCATTGTTGTTTGCTTTTTTTTTTTTTTTTTTTTGTCTTTTATTTTCATGTATTCTTGTTTTAAGGAGGAAAAAAAATCTTTGATTCATTTAGATGAGGTTTTTACATTACAAAATATACATACATAACACATGCATGTGCTCTTTAGCAAGCATCTTCCTTCTACTCCAATAGTTCCGCCCTCCCTTTTGTACTATGGGAGTGCAGGACACTGAAGGAGGAAAGCCCAACTAGAACAAAGTAGTCACAAAAATAAATACATGATTTTTTAAAACGAACAGCTAAGCTTGTCATGACAGCCCAGAGGCAGTGGGAATTTCATTCCATGATACTTCATTTTTACATTAAATACTGAAGATGACTGAGTGTATGAATGCTTTGTGGTCAATCAGATGCTTTCAATAAAGGCACTCCTATCTGAAGGATAGGCTGTGTTAACATAGCACCGCACTTACGACACTTCGGCTGGTCACCAAGATGTCCCAGCATACTGTCTCCGTTACTGCCCAGCTCCTCTGGACAGGACAGTGAGTCTTCTCCCTCACCAGGTAGGACAAAAAGACAATCACACCGGTATTATGGAGCTGCACTCTCCTTACCATGGTGGGGTTGCCCTACCCTTTCTCAAGTGCCCTTTCTTGTTCAGTGGCTAATGTTCTGCTCCCCTTGTTCTCAGTTTGGGCAAGGAGTAATCCTGAGTCACATATTATATGTCATTCCATGTTGTATACACATATCATAATATCACTTTGTACCCCTCAAATACATACAATTATAGTTAGTGAATTTACAATTTTAAAACTAAGAAAAGTCCAGGCACCATGGCTCGTGCCTGTAATCCCAGCACTTTAGGAGGCCAAGGTGTACAGATACTTGAGCTCAGGTGTTTGAGACCAGCCTGGGCAACACGACGAAACCCTGTCTCCACCAAAACATACAAAAAATTAGCCAGGCATGGTGGCACATGCCTGTGGTCCCAGCTACTTAGGAAGCTGAGGTGGGAGGATCGCTTAAGCCCAGGAGGCAGAGGTTGCAGTGAGCTGAGATAATGCCACTGCACTCCAGTCTGGGAGACAGAGGGAGAGCCTGTCTCAAAAAATTAATTAATTGACCAGCAGCGGTGGCTCATGCCTGTAATCCCAGCACTTTGGGAAGCTGAGGTGGGTGGATCATGAGGTTAGGAGATCGAGACCATCCTGGCCAACATGGTGAAACCCCGTCTCTACCAAGAAATACAAAAATTATGGCTGGGCATGGTGGCTCATGCCTGTAATCCCAGCACTTTGGGAGGCCAAGGCGGGCAGATCACCTCAGGTCAGGAGTTCGAGACCAGCCTGACCAACATGGAGAAACCCTGTCTCTACTAAAAATACAAAATTAGTCTGGCATGGTGCTGCATACCTGTAATCCCAGCTACTCAGGAGGCTGTGGCAGGAGAATCGCTTGAACCCGGGGACAGAGTTTGCAGTGAGCCTAGATCGCACCATTGCACTCCAGCCTGGTCAAGGAGAGCGAAACTCTGTCTCAATAAATAAATAAATAAATAAATTAGCCAGGTGTAGTGGCGTGCACCTGCAGTCCCAGCTACTCAGGAGGCTGAGGCAGGAGAATCGCTTGAGCCCAGGAGGTGGAGGTTGCAGTGAGCCAAGATCACACCACTGCACTCCAGCCTGGGCAACAGGGTGAGACTCCATTTCAAAAAAAAAAAAAAAAGTAATTAATTAATTAATTAACTCTGCCTATCTCTGCCTTTAATTGGTGTATTTAGGCAATTCACATTTAAAGTAAATATTGATATGGTAGGGCCTCGGTCTGCCATTTTATTATTTGTTTTCTGTTTCCTGTGTTTCTCATTCCTGTGTTTGTTTGTTTGCATTTGTTTGGTCTAGTTGAATATGTTTTAAAATTCAATTTCCACTCTTCTGCAATACTTTTGAGCATATCGACTGGAGTATATTTTTTTGAACACGCTTGTTCTTACATTTTTGTGGATACGTAGTAGGTGTATTTATTTATGGGTTACATGAGATATTTTGATTCAGGCATGCAAAACATAGTAATCACATCAGGGTTAATGGGATATCCATCACATCAAGCATTTATCCTTTATGTTACAAGCAATTCAATTATACTGTTTTACTGATTTTTAAATGTACAATTAAATTGTTTTTGACTATGTCACCCTGTTATGCTCACCTTGTACCTTGTTTTTAGTGATTGCTCTAGGTATTACAATATACATATGTAACCACCATCTTTGTTATTTAATGGTTTGGCATGAAGTGTTTGCATAACCTTACTTATGAAGCTTGCATAATCTTACTTACGTTAATGTGGTTAGGAGTTAGGCTTTGTTTAAAGTTTGCTGTAGCACTAGGATTCAAAGGCTACAATTTCCTCCAGTGTAGTTGTTTTTGTATCCTGTTTTCACGATGGGCTTCTCTAAGTATTCCTTCTCTGAGAAAGTTTTCTATGTTGCAGTTCTTTCAGCTATAATTTAATATTATTTTACTGATCCCTGTGTTGGAAGGATGTGGGGGAAAGAAGGCATTCTGTAATAACCCATTTAAATCTCAGTGGCTTTAGTGAGCCTATTTCTCTGACTTCTGATCTTCACAAACATGTGTTTTTCTGTTTTCTTTTCTTTTCTTTTTTTTTCTTCTTTTTTGAGATAGGGTCTCATTTTGTCATCCAGGCTGGAGCGCAGTGGCACAATCACAGTTCACTGCAGCCTCAACCTCCCGGACCGAAGTGATCCTCCCACCTCAGCTTCCCAAGGAGAGTAGCCGAGACTACAGGTGTGTGCCATCATGCCCAGCTAATTCTTTTGTATTTTTTGTAGAGACATGCTTTCACTATGTTGCCCAGGCTGGTTTCAAACTCCTGGCCTTAAGTGATCCTCCTGCCTCAGCCTCCCAAAGTGCTAGGATTACAGGCATGAGCCACCACACCTGGCCCACAAGTGTCTTCTGGTATATCTTCATTCACTCCTTAGGTGAGAATGTAAAGCTAGAGGCCATTTGAGTAAGAATATCCTCCCCCATTGCTCTGGACAAGGCTCTGTAAAGTGTCCCCCATGAACACTTGGTCTTTATTATACAGAAGGTGTTACTGGAAAGGGATCCCAATCAAGACCACAAGAGAGGGTTCTTGTATCTCATGCAAGAAAGAATTAGGGGACAGTCCATATAGTAAAGTGAAAGCAAGTTTATTTAAAAAGTAAAGAAGTCTGGGCACAGTGGCTCACACCTGTAATCTCAGCACTTTGGGAGGCTGAGGTGGGCAGATCACCTGAGGTCGGGAGTTCAAGACCAGCCTGGCCAACATGGCGAAACCCCATCTCCATTAAAAATACAAAAAAAAAAAAAAAAAAATTAGCCGGGCGTGGTGGCAGGCGCTTGTAATCCCAGCTATTTGAGAGGCTGAGACAGGAGAATCGCTTGAACCCGGGAGGCAAGGGTTGCAGTGAGCTGAGATCATGCCATTGCACTGCAGTGTGGGCGACAGAATGAGACTCTCTCTCAAAACAAACAAACAAACCAACCCTAAAGAAATAAAAGAATTGCTACTCCAAAGAGAGCAGCCCCAAGGGCAGCAGGTTGCCAATTTGTATGGTTATTTCTTGATTACATGCTAAACAAGGGGTGGATTATTCATGACTCCCCCTTTTAGACCATATAGGATAACTTCCTGACGTTGTAAGCTTTTATGGCACTGGTGGGAGTGTAGCAGTGAGGACGACCAGAGGTCACTGTCATCACTATCTTGGTTTTGATGATGGCTGGCTTCTTTACTGCAACCTGTTTTATCAGCAAGGTCTTTATGACTTGTATCTTGTGCCAACTTCTATCTCATCCTGTGACTAAGAATGCCTTAACTTACTGGGAATGCAGCCCAGTAGGTCTCAGCCTTTTTTTACCCAGCCCTTATTCAACCAAAATTGCTTTGTTTCAAATGCCTAGGATAAAGGCTCTGGGCATATTCCAGAATGACTATTCTTTCCTGTCAAAACCATAAAGGAATCATTCTGAAATCACTGTCAGAACCTGGTGGAATTCCCAGTGGTAAGACCATGAAAGTGTGGATCCTGCATCTCCAAGAATGCAGTTCTCCAAAGTTATTCACTCTCATACTAATCCACACTCAATCTCAAGCTATTTGTCAAAATTACAGTTTAAATTTTCTGCCAGCTATGGTTCAACCAGTTTATGCTCCTATTAAGTAGATCTTACCTGTGATCTACTTAGCTGAGATCTACTTAGCTATGACTCTGGATTCACTTGCTTCTCAAATTTCAGGATGGTGGTTTGTCCTGACAACTCAGTTGTCTGCTGGGACTTAGAAAAGTTATTGATTTTTAATTTTGTCCAATTTTATTCTGTTTGAAGGATGAGTGTGACAAATTCCTAGCACATTACTTGTCAGAATAGCTCCCTGGTTCCTCAGCAGTACTTGAGTATTGTCTTTAGCTCCCAAATACTTATTCTTTTTTTCTGAAGCTCTGGTGATTCAAATGTTAGACCTTTTGTTTTAATCCTCAGTTCTGTTCATTTTTGTTTACTTGTTTTTCCCTGTTTTCAAATTGAGTATATCCTATTAATCTATACTAATGTACAAATTAATGTACAGATTAATATACATGAGTACAGTACGCTGCATTACTGTACATGAGTACAGTACTTATATACAGATTAATAGGATATACTCAATCTAAAAATAGGGAAAAACAAGATATAATCAGGTTCACTGATTATATAAAATATAAAACAGGGAAACACAGATATAATCAGGTTCACTGATTATATCTTCCATCATTTCCATGCTACTGTAGAGCCTGCCCAGCAAGTTTTTAATTTTGTTTATCATATTTTTTAGTTTTATCATTTCTATTTGGTCCTTTTGTATAATTTCAATAACTTGCCAGGGATTTTCTTGTTTTCATTTACTTCACAGTAATCCATAATTACTTCTTCAAGTAATTTTACATGGGCTACTTTAAAAATCTTTGCGTGATACTCCCAAAATCTGACTCATTTCTGTTGGTGTCAGTTGACTGACTTTTCTCATTTGAGTTGTGATTTCCCAGTTCTAGGTATGATGAATGATTTTTTTTATTGTGTCCTGCATGTTGCAAAGAGACCCTTAATCCTTTCATAGCTTCTACTTTTGCATGAAGTTGCTCTATTAAGGTTTGACCTGTTGGTTCTGGCATATTTTCATGGACTGTAGTTCCAATGGCATTTAGTTTAATGAGCCTTTTCAATGCATTTCTGGGCTGCATTGTTTTGATAGCCCCACTTGAGTTTCCGATGAATTGCTGTGGGAGCTGCCTATAGGGGCAGAAGGTGCTTTCCTGGACCATCCAGTGTCATTATGTAGGAGGTGTGGGATTCAGGATCCATAGAATATAGAATATTTCCCTGGTCTCTTTTTCAGTCATCTAGTACCACTGGCCTTCCTAATCAATATCGACTAGTTTCCCCAGGAGAGGGAAGTATGTACCTGGGCCATCTGCTGCTGGTGGTCGGAGGGCCAGGAGCTACAGACCTGGCTCTCTTCTACTGGGAGAAGCATCGGATATCTCTCTTCCACTGGGGAAAACGTCGGAAGATTCTGCAACAGGTTCACCTTCTGTTGCAGAATAGATGGCTGGAAAATGCCAGGCCTAGTTGCTTTCTGCTACTGGGTGGAAGGACCACAGATACCTGGCCTGGATCTTCTGCTGCTAAGTGGGATGCCATGAGCCACTATTGATACAGACAGGAGGCAGAGAAATACTGGGTAGAAGATGGTGGTTCCCCAGTAAAGGCCCCACCCTCAAGCCTGGAAACCGCAGACCTAAATGAAAACAGTTATCCCTGCTTTCCTGCCCAAAAGTTGCTTTTTCTAAAACCACCCTTGCTCGCCATGCCCCCCATCCTGTACCCATTAAAACCCAAACTCCACTGGCAGAAGAGCAGAGCAGTGCAGCAGAGAAGGAGAGAAGAGAACAAGCGGCCAAATGTCTAGAGGAGAAGAAGCAACTGAGTATCAGAGACTACAACAGATGTGGCTTGACTTCAGATGGCAGGACTTTGGGGAGGAGCCTGGCCAGAAATGACCAGGCTTCAGGGAAGATCACCTCCTTCCTGCACTATCCCCCTTCCAGCTCCCCTTCAGGTGAGAGTCACTGCCACTGCTTAATAAAGTCTCCATGTTCACCTTCCTTGAAGTCCTTGTGACCTAATTCTTCCTGGACACTGTAGAAAAACCCGGGTACCAAGAGGGCAGGGTGTAACAGGCTGTCACCCTGACTCTCCACTGAGCTGGTTAACATTTAGCTATCCACAGACGGCAACTGCTAAAAGAGCATTAATTGTAACACACCCCTAGTCACTGCCATGGGGCCAGAGTTCAAAAGTGCTCACCCCAGCCTGGCACCCACTGGCCTCTGTGCTCTCCCCCTACCACAAGGAGTTTGAGCTTGGAGGCAGAGCAAAATGAGCCACCTCACCCCCACACTCCATCACAAGGCTCAGAAGAAGGTCAGGAGGGAACTGTCCAGACTCACTATGTCTAGATGGTTCTTTTCCCTTGGATGAAGAATAGGGAGACAATGGCCTTGGATTACTTTCTGCCACTGAATGGAGGGCCCAGAGGAAATGAGGCCTGTTGGCACCACCTGTGCATGTGGAACCACCCACCTGTAATCAGCCTGTGAAGGTCACTGGGTGTGTTGGCCCTCTGGGGATTAGCTGTAGCTGCAGGGAAATAAGACGTGCTGTTTCCTTCATGTTGGGATGCAGAATAGGTTATCCTACCCACCAGGCCATGAATACCTGTTGCAACTGCTGCTGTTTGGTTGATTGACTGAATATTTATTTTTTTGAAAAAGAAAAATTTATGTGTGGGCCGTTTTCACATCCAACCACGACTGTGATGAAATAACTTGCTACAATCCTACTCACCATGGGGAAAAAGTAAAAAAGCTGGATGAAAGAAAAAAACGGGCCAGGTGTTGTGGCTCACGCCTGTAATCCCAGCACTTTGGGAGGCCAAGGCGGGAGATCATTTGAGGTCAGGAGTTTGAGACCAGCCTGGCCAACATGGTGAAACCCTGTCTCTACTAAAAATACAAAACATTAGCCGGGCATGGTGGCAGGCGCCTGTAATCCCAGCTACTCTGGAGACTGAGACAGGAGAATCACTTGAACCCAGGAAGTGGAATTTGCAGTGAGCTTAGATGGCACCACTGCACTCCAGCCTGCATGGCAGAACGAGGCTCTGTCTCTAAAAAAATAGAAAGAAAAGAAAAGAAAATGCTACTTGAAGGCATCAGAGAACTTATTTTGTGTACAGGACATCAGAGTAGAAGAATCTGGAGGTTAGGGAAACTTGCAGAGGGGAATTCAACAATCTTGTGCTGCTTTTTCCCTCAGATAATTTGCTGAATCCCAAACTGCCTGTGTGAGAGGACATCATTCTATACGCAAAACATTTGCAAAGAGGTAGAGAAGACATCAGCTCTTCAGGAAACTCACGGGGTTATGGAAACAAAACTTAGAGTTCAGACAACCAAACTTGTGAATATTTGAGAAGTCAAGATCTCAGGAAAAAGAAAAGCAGACAAAAGTGAGACCAATATGGGGTGGTTTTCTTCCTAGAGGCATTTGTCCACACTTAAGCTACAGAAAACATGTGACTAAGAAGTTCAGCAGACGGCACTTAAAAATCTCAACAGATTTCTCAGAAGTCCCCAGGCATCAGAGAACTTATTTTGTGTCCAGGACATCCCTTTTGACCTTCCCCATGATATGACACAGTATAAAAGCCCTCACCAGAAGCCAAGCAGATTCTAGCACCATGCCCCTTGAGCTTCCCAGCCTGCAGAGCCATGAGCTAAGTAAGCCTTTTTTCTTTATAAATTACCCAGTCTCAGATATTCTGCTATACAGAATGGAATAAGACATCAATCAAATGGATACACATAGTAAAATACTGAATTCAGAAGTCACCCAAAATGGGACCTTTAGTAAACACCCCAGACTCACAATTGGGAGCCCTGGAGAGCTGCAACTTGAGAGGGAAAAATCAGAGGTAGATGAAACTTTATAAAGTCTGAAGCACACTTGAGTCAGCTGTCTCTGGATGGATGTGATTGTCCCTGTGCTAGCAGCCTGCCAGAAAACAGGATGAATCTTCTAGGGAGGGAGATAACATCATATAGAGCCCATAAAACTTTTTCATTAATAATGCCTGACATTTAATTCAATCACCAGCCTTATCAAGAAACAGATCAAGAGAATAAAAAGACAAAAGAAAATACCAACACCCCAATATTGGAGTGAGATAATTATGATTAATATGTTCAAGAGTATGGATAACAAAGTTGAGATTTCATCAGAAAACTGGAATTTGAAAATTAGTTGCTATGGCTTGAATATGGTTTGATCTTAACAAAACTCATGTTGGAACCTTAATTCCCAGTGCAACCATGTTGAAAGGTGGAACGTTTAAGAGGCGGAGCCTAATGGAAGGCTTTTAAGTCATGGGGACTCTGCCCTCAAGGGTGTTTTAGTGCCTTTCTCAGAAGTGTGAGTGAGTTCTTATTTTCCTGAAACTGGATTAGGTATCTCAGGAATGGATTAGTTCCCATGAGAGCAGATTGTAATAAAGCAAGGTTGCCCTTCATGTTTGGCCTTTTTGCATGTGTCCACTTCCCCTTTGACCTTCCCCATGATATGACCCCGTATAAAAGTCCTCACCAGAAGCCAAGCAGATTCCAGCACCATGCCCCTTGAGCTTCCCAGCCTGCAGAACCATGAGCTAAGTAAGCCTCTTTTCTTTATAAATTACCCAGTCTCAGATATTCTGCTATACAGAATAGAATAAGACATTAATCAAATGGATACACTGAAAAATAGAGAAATGAAAATTTTAAACCTGAAACTAAGAACTCAGTATTTGAGTTTAACTGAGTATTGGAAACAGAAGAATAGAAAGAGAGGGAAAGGCCAAACAAATCACACATGTGTATAAAGTCTGTTCCTGAGACATCCTAGATACACCACCGGCATAGAAGGGGCAAGGACAAATAATGGTGAACATGGTAGCTAATACCTATGGCAACTAATACCAATACCAGCACTGTGTGATGGACACTGTCTGGACTCTACAATCCTTATCCAGAGACAGAATATAGGTGTCGCATATGTTCAAATCATTACATGAAATATGCCTTACACTGTGCTGAGCAAACAATAGACCTCTTTCCCTTTCTCTGTTGATGTGTCCCGTGGTGATTTTGGGAACCTTCAGAAGTGGCTATGACCAGTGGCACAGGGTAAAAGTAATGTCCCATGAAGTCACCAATCAGAATGCTGAGTAAACCACGTGGCCCCTCCTATTTGAGCTGCTAGTCCCTCATACATAACATGGACATAATGCTAAATTCTTGCTTTGCAGAACTGTTGTGAGTAACGAACAATACAGCAGGTTAAAAAAGAAAAGTTGCCTGAACACAGTATGTCGCTCAATTACTGTGAGTTTATTCCTTTCAGTCCATATTGAATCCTTGCCCCTGACTGTGTTTTTGATTCTAGAGTTCTACTCCTCTCTCACTGGCTTTGTTGATCGCTGACCCAATAGCCTTTCCCACCAATATCAGGTGGTACAACACTGATTTTGTTAAAGGAAGCAATGTATTCAATCCTGGGGGGCCCCCTCAAGATTCTTCTAATCATGGATATCACAGTCCCCTTTGTCCAATGATGGTTTTCAACCTGCCTTGCAGCTAGTAGTGGACATGGGACCCAGTTCTACCCAGTGAGGTGTACAGGGAATGTCTGGGAGGCTTCTGTAGAAAAAGACTGTTTCTTAAAAAGGACAGGTGTGAAAGAAGAGAATGGTGATACTTGGAATGTAACAGAGATGTCTGGAGCCATGCTATGACAAGGATGAAATCATAGAGTCAACTTGTTGAAAACGGTGAAGCAGTATGGAAGCCTTGATGTTTTTGTGAGTCTCTGAGCAGCTGTATCAGGACCCGTGTACTTTCAGCCTTCTTATCATAGAAATTAAAAGAATGAGGTCCTGTTGATCACTGGTTTTAAACTTTAGTTTAAACTCATTTGAAGGTAGTTTTAGAGATACTAATGCTCTGGCCCCATATCCAGAAACTCCGATTTCAGCAGTCTATATTGTGATGGCTTTGGACATTTAAAAAAACACATTCTGTTTTAAACACTGTCAAGCAGATACATGACAAGCTATTATGTGATAAAGAACCTACATGTAGATCACACTCCACTTCAACAGTCATAAACTCTTGGTCAATCTTCTTCATCTATACCCAGAAACTTCCCCCACCCCTCCAGCTTAGCTTCAGGGAAATTCCAGACATCATATCAGTTAACCCATATATACTGCTGAATATGTCTGTCAGAGAAAAAGACAACTTAAAAACACTACTTAAAAATATAATGTATGCCATTATCATGCCTAAACAATAATGAAGAAGTGCCAAACATCTTCAATATTCATTCACAGATATTTCCCTTATTGTATCATAAATGCTCATTTTTTTCCTTTGAGTTTTTCAACTCCAGACCCCATTTAGTCTCACGCATTGTAATTGGTTGTTATGTCTGTTAATCTTTGGTAAAATCCACTCCCTCCATCTCTTTCTTTTGAGAAATGAGTCCTTTATACTATAATGTCTCCCACATGCTGGATTTTGCTGATGTCTTTTCATTGACATTGTTTAATACATTCCTGTTTCCTGCCTTTCCAGTAAATTCAGAGTTAGATCTAGAGTCTCCATCATATTTGGCTTGATATTTTACCAAAAGTACCTCAGAGGCAGAGTTGCATAAATCCATCAGGGGACACATACTGAATGGTTGTCTGTCCTTTGCAATGGGAGCAAATATTGGTGGTCATTGCCTAGATCACTTGTGTCATTTGAGGCTTACTATGAAGATTCTTTTCCTCTGTCTATCCTTCTTCATTGTTAGACAGAAATCTTCTCTGATAAGAAACTTCTCTCCTCCCCTACTTGGTAATCAAGTATTATAGTTTATATGTCAAACACAGTTAATTGTTTCAATTTTTGCCTCCGTTTACCCAGTTTCAAAATACTGAATTTATCCCCTAGCATCTAATATTTTTTAGATATTTTTCTTTATTTTTAATTGCCTAATAAAAATTGCATTGTGTACAACATGTTGTTTTAATTATGTATTCATTGTGGAATGGTTAATTGGGCTAATTAACATATTAATTACCTCACTACTTACCATTTTTTTGTCGTGAGAATACTTACAATCTATTGTCTCTTTTTTATTTATTTATTTATTTTGAGATGGAGTCTTGCTCTGTCACCCAGGCTGGAGTGCAGTGGCACGATCTCGGCTCACTGCAACCTCTGCCTCCTGGGTTCAAGTGTTTCTCCTACCTCAGCCTCCTGAGTAGCTGAGATTACAGGCGCACGCTGCCATGCCACCTAATGTTTGTATTTTTAGTAGACACGGGGTTTCACTATGTTAGCCAGGCTTGTCTTGAACTCCTGACCTCGTCATCCGCCCACCTCGACCTCCCAAAGTGTTGGGATTACCGTCATGAGCCACCACGACCAGCCATAATCTATTCTCTTAGCGATTTTCAAGACCTAGAATTTTATGATGGAGGAAATGATATTTTCCTTTAGAGCTAACTATGCATTCAAAATGTAATTGTATTTGAATGCATGTCAGTTATTGTTTTTATTGACACTAAAATTTTTCCCACATGATGCAAACTCCCCATCTGAATCTGCCTATTAGGACACAGGGGCAGTCACAAAGCAGGTGCTTAGTAAATATGTGCTCAAGGTACATCAAATGACTTAGTGAGGTATGTTGACGTCATACCTGATTGTTTTATTATAACATTACTGTTCTGGTCCTTCCACCAGATGTTTAAAACTGACATTACCACTTTGCTGTCTTTGGCATTATTCAAATCTTACTGCATTTGGAGACAGAAAAACTAAGACTCACTCTCCTTTACTGGATCTTCTTACTTATTAGGGAACAAGTGACCTCCACTAGGTTCATAGATTTGATTATCTTTTGGCTTGCAAAATTCATTTCTTCACATTACCATTAATTATCCTTCACGCTGTTTGCTCTATGCTAGCCTATGCAGTCATATGCTATTACTCTACTTCCCAGAGACCTGTACAGCTCAAATTAGCTTATTCCCTAACATACTTCCTCTTTACTGTAGTACCAGAGCTCCTATGGTTGTAGCTTGTCAATAAATCACCAAGTTCCTCTTCTCTGCTTCTTAATCTCTATGTTTTTTATTTTCCATTATGGGTGTGCATTTTGAGGACTAATGAGTGTTTGGACCTTGGCCACATCAAAGAATGTTTTGTGACCAGTCTTTTTTTCCCTCAAACTTCAATTTTCTGATTCCTAACATGGATCTAGGAGCTTGTTCTCCTGTGTTATTGTATGCAAATGCTGGGATGTATAAGACATATATGCACATGTTTACTTGGTGACTTAATCCATTAGTACTACTATAACAAAATACCTGAGACCACATAATTTATAAAGAACAAAAATTTGTTTTTCACAGTTCTGGAAGCTGGAAGTCCAAGATCAAGGTGTGGGCATTGCAAGAATTGGAGACTGCCTCAGAATGGATAATATGGTTTGACTCTGTGTCCCTACCCAAATGGCATCTTGAATTGTAATAATCCCCATGTGTCATGGGAGGGACCCGGTAGGAGGTAATTGAATCATGGCGGTGGGATTTTCCCATGCTGTTCTCGTGACGGTGAATAAATCTCACGAGATCTGGTGGTTTTTTAAAGGGCACTTCCCCTACAAATGCTGTTTCTCTTGCCTGCCACCATGTAAGACGTATCTTGCTTTCCCTTCACCTTCTGCCATAATTGTGAGGCCTCCCTAGCCATGTAGAACTGAGAGTCAGTTAAACTTCTTTCCTTTATAAATTACCCAGTTTTGGGCTTGTCTTTATTAGCAGCATGAGAACAGAGTAATACAAGGGAGATACATTTTTCCATTTTAACCTCAAACTTGAGCTGTATTTGGGTAAGGTAGTCTCATGCTTGGATATCAGACATTTCAGCCCTAGCTAAGATTTCTGTCCCATACTTTCCTGTGGTAGTGGTAGGTACTGGTATTTGAAAATGATAAAGTTTCTTAAGTGACATAAAATTCCCACCTCTGTGGTTCTTTGTAGCCTCCACATATCCTTGCATCTAGCACCCCAGGGCCACACCTATGAATGTGGGTTCACCTCGTAGACCAGAAAGTTGAGGCAGATAGTGGTTAAGAAAACTAAACAAAAGACAAGATTAGACATGGTAAGTCTTGCATTTGAACCCCAGTCATGTGACCCTTGTACAAGTCAGTGTTTGGTTGATGTTAACATGATGTACTCTGTTAATTAGCACAGGGACTAACATGGGGAGTTAGGGGTTTATAAACACTGTACTTCTAGGGCTTGGAGAAACAGTTTTTTTTTGCCCCCGGCCTCTCAGAATAATTAGCAGAATCATACAGCATAATTGACTGCCAAGGAGGGCTGCCGTCTCTTTCACAGTTGGAGAGTCGGGGAATCAAGAGGCTTCCACTGCAACTGCAGGTTCTTGGCATAGAGTACCTTAGTTGATGTCCTGGAAACAGGAAACTCCACCAGAACTGTTGGCCCAATGGAGATATTTTTCCCAGCTAGGTCTATATCTCCAAGTTATGCTTGCCTTAACCCACATTTCTCTACACTTAGATTGGCTTTAAGTGGAATCCGTCTAGGGTGCATCAGATTGACAGAAGGTAAAACGCATTTGGAATCCCAGCAGCAAAACTCTAGGAAATGGAGGCTTAAGCTTTCTAGCCTTTTCAGTACAGAGAAGCTTATTTGTGAATGGGGCTGGAACATACGCCAAGAGAACCAATATAAGGCACAGTGTTCTTAACTCTATGTTCACTAGCTCCTCAATATTTTTCTGTTCTCCTCCTTTCAGCCTATCATACACCACTGTTACCTAAACCTGGATGAAACTTAAGACTCTGCTTGTGCCCCAAGTTGCCCAATGATGCTAGATATAACATGGGGAAAGAGAGGAATCTCAAAACCTACAGATATTATGTTCTCCAGTCTAGTGCTGTTTTTGTTTACCTAAATTCTTTAAAAAGCAATTTTATTACTCCCAAATCAGCCACATCCCCCATACCATAAGGGCCCATTGTAAATCTTCCCCTATTCATCATTTTTCTTATTTCAGTCTTCCTTCACAATTTCCAATCTCCTACTTCAGGAAAGAAACACAAATCCTCATGAAAGAACTACACTGAATTATCCTTTCTCTCTTAAATTTATTTTATTTCCATTCTTTCCAGATAATCTAAGATTTTACCTTCTTCCTCTATTTGTGATTTAACCCTGACAAATTTCCCTATTCCTTTCTTTATATATATGTAGTAGATGATACAAGCCAGTGTGGTCTTAGAATCATATTGTCTGTGTTTAAACTCCAAGTCCACTATTTACTAGCTATGCGATGTTGAGTAATCCCTGGCCTCTCTGAATGTTATTTTCTTATCTGTAAAACAGAGTGATAAGATTACCTTCTTCAAAGGATGATAGGGAAAATTAAATGAGAGAATCCATATAAAATAATTGAAATATGATCTATGCTTAGGAAGCACTCAATAAATGTGACTATCAGATAGATGCAATTCAACTATGAAATACAGGCAGAGAATAGAGAAAGCATTTATGCAAAGAAAAAATTGTTTATTTTAAATCATATTGATGGTGGTAGTACTGAGACTACTATATGTGTAGGTGGGATAAATCAAATGACTATTTTATTTTCTGAATTCTATCTATCTTTCCATGTTATCATTGAGAACCAGTATTCCTGATTTGGCAAACATTTGTGTAATTAGCCTAGTACATCTTGTCAAACCATATAATAAATAAACCATCAAGGACTACTAGCATAGTCTCAAAAGTGTTCAGAATTCCACCTGAAGAGGCACTGGCAAATGATCATAAATATAGTAAGTAAAATTAATATAAATATAGTAAGTAAAATTTATCAAAATGCCTCAAATATTTGTAAATCCAGTAATTCACAATTATCCCTTTTAAAATCTTTATTTGTCGTGAGTGTAGGATTCTAGGGAACTAACTCATTATTTTTGAAAACTGCTAAATAACACGAAAGAATCAAGCACTTTTCCTGCATTTCCTTTACACTCTGTATCTCAAAGTAACAAAATTGTTGAAGGTACATTTTTTGGAACAGCACTCTAGTTAATAAATAAAAAAGAAATGACAGAAGTACAATATCACAATTTTGCAACCTCTAATGATATGTTTCTACACAAGTATCAATAATTATGGCTAATTGTAAAAAGAGTCACAACCCGACCTCATGTGCCTCTTGATGGAAATAATCAAAATTCCCTCGAAGTATTCTTGTTAAAAAATTGCACCTGAATCTGATCAAGCTCATAGATTTAATTATTGATAAACAGGAAATACAGAGAACAAAGGAATATTCCAAACTCTGTCATAGAGATACAGTCAGCAAAGCTGAGAATGTAAAAAACAAACAAACAAACAAACAAAAAACAAACAAAAAACCCCTCTACCAGTCACATCATCCACTTTCCTCAATAAATAAATGACATGAAAAAGGGGAAGATAGGTTGGGTAGCAATAGATTAAAAAAGACTTAAAAGAAATATCAAAAAGGCAGGCCAAATTGAAATGTAGTGTCTGAGTGTACATATTTGTGTAATAAAACTATACAAAAAATCGTATAGGTTATTACCATAAATGTCACAATAGGAGTTACATTGAGAGGTGGAGGAAGTTGTTTGTGATTGAACAGGGCATAAGGAAGCCTTCTGGGTTGGCTAGCAAATTTCTCTTGACTTGGATGGTTGTTACAAGTGTGCTTCCTTTCTCATAAGTCAAAAACCTATAATTTTTAATGTGACTTTCTGTGTTTGTGCTATATTTTACAATAAAAAAGATTTTTAAAGGAGGAAAAAGATTGAATCAAGCAATGGTTGGATATCACCTACACTCTTTTTTAAATTTTCCTCTTTGGTGAGGCAAATTCTCTCATTTACTGATGAACTCTTAGGCAGAAAGACTAGATACAAGCATCCAATCACACAAATCAAAAGATTTTTGTCCAAGGCCTATCTCTCCGGATACAATCTGGTCAGTGCTTCTCTCTTTTGCATTGACCTGCCTCCCCTTGAACCTCAGGAATGATGGATTATGAGGACATTCACAGACGATTTCTGATTTCTCCTTTATGGTTCTAACAGTGAAGTATCCGATGTTCTCTGAGATATCACTAAGTAGTAGTCATGCCAATATGCTCATGACCAATGCATTTGACCCAGGTGAAGGAAAAATCCCAGACGTCTTCTGCTTCCTTGGATGAATGACCTCATGTGAACACGGCTGCCAAAACCTTGACAAGTTCTCCCAGAAATGCCAATTCTAGGTTCACACAATGTCCAAGAAGGCTCCAGCACTTGTGTGGAGGGTCTCTCTGCACATTCTGCCTCTCAGTTCTTCCTGTTTATTGTGAATAGGTGTGCACACTCTCTTTATGTCACTGTAAATAACTAATCCATAACCGAGGCAAAAAGAATGAAGGTGTTTGATATCTAAAGGTTTGGAAACAGTACAGAGCTAGTATAACTGTGGCAACCCCAGAGTGAAAACATCAACGGTCCAAGTCTGTCTTTTTTTCCTACCCCTAAAGTCTGGAGAACACAATTCTCAAGTTATAAATCAGGTACTTGGTTTTACAATATTTCGCTTTGTTGTTGGATTTATTTAATATCCAACTATGAGGCCAGATGTGGTGGCTCATGCCTGTAATCCTAGCACTTTGGGAGGCCGAGGCAGGTGGATCACCTGAGGTCAGGAGTTCAAGACCAGCTTGGCCAACATGGTGAAACCCTGTCTCTACTAAATATATATACATATATATATAAATTAGCTGGGCGTGGTGGCGGACGCCTGTAATCCCGGCTACTCGGGAGGCTGAGGCAGGAGAATTGCTTGAACCCGGGAGGCGGAGGTTGCAGTGAGCTGAGATCATGCCACTGCACTCCGGCCTGGGCAACAAAAGTGAAACTTTGTCTCAAAAAAAAAAAAATTCCAACTATGTGACACCATCTTGTACTAAGCAGGTTGTTTGGACTGAGTAGTCTTTCTAGGTATGTCACAAAACCTGAATTCATAAAAAGAAAAGGTGACAGATTTGAGTACATGAAGACTGAAAACAGATTCAGAGGAATAAGTTTGTATTTTCTATGTCAGTTTGCACTAAATTAACTTACAAACAAGGTCGCTGAGGCTTTGGCTCAACTGTTAACACTTTCTGAGAGTGAGATTCTTTTGATTAGGGTCTTAAGGTCTTTGTTCATCTCAGAAGTCCTAATTGGTTTAATTAGGCTGACACCTACAGTCTTGTCTCATTACCATAAACTGTAGAGGGGTTCAGCATGACACTGATTGTTTCTTAGAGCAAAGCCAGTGCAGTGAGTAGGATTCCAGGCCCCCCGGAATAAGGCAGGAAAACTCGAGGCCTGTGGACACAGGATGTACTAGGGAGGTGCTGGTGAGTAGTGCAGATAAACCCAGAATAGAGTTGGTTGGTAAAACAAGAGTGATCTGAGTCTTGTGCTTGTCTACGTGATCCACCATTGAATGGCAGGCCAGCCATTGTGCAGGCATCTGCATATGAAGTGACTAGAAGCTTCACTGGAACAAGGATCTCCTTGGAAATTCTCTCCCCTCAGACAGCCAGGGTGCTTAACATGAAAAGAAGTTGAAACCCTATCTTTAAACTATAGAAGCCATCAGCAGAAGTTACAGGCTTATGGGGGCCCACTGGAAAGGGAAAATCAAAAGACCTCTGAATTTCAAATTAATGAGTGATCTTAAGTTTCATTTCCTAAGTTCGGCTACAGACTCATATATTTCATTAGTCCCTCCCTACTCATTCCTTGCCTCTCCCTTCAGTTTCTGTGTTTCTGAATTTCTGTATAAGTTAACCCTTACCCTGCCTCCCATTTGTTCAATAGGAATGTTCACTTTTACTTGAATCTTTTAGTAGAATTGTATATCATGTGTTCCTGTCTAGATTTAATCATCAGATTGTGGTCAAATCGCTCTCCCAGATCGTGTGAACAAAAAAGTGAATGGAAATTTTCGTTTTAAAAAACAGTACTTTTGGACTTAGTCCTGGCTTAAGAAGTAAGGAAGCCAAGCGTACGGATGGCAGCGAGGGGTCAATCCACGCCCGGCGTTGGGTTGGGGGGTGGAGGAGTCGGAAGTGGTTGGGGTTTGGGGGAGGAGATCCGCTCACACACAAGAGGAGAGTGTTGAGCCGCCATATCTGCTGCTGCCGCCGCAGTTGCGAATGCAGCATCGGCGCCTAGCTGCCTCCGCGGTGCCGCTAAGGTTCGTGTCGCTACCCCTTGGCTCTTCGCTCTTGCTGCCTTAACCCCGCCGGCGGAGCCCGCTCTTTCTGGTCTGTTGAGCCCGCTCCCTCACTGCCACACAGCAAGTTCTGAGACCATGGATTCAGGCAGCAGCAGCAGCAGCGACTCGGCGCCCGATTGCTGGGACCAGGTGGACATGGAAGCCCCGGGGTCGGCCCCGAGCGGGGATGGAGTCTCCTCTGCGGTGGCCGAGGCCCAGCGCGAGCCCCTCAGCTCGGCCTTCAGCCGTCAGCTCAACGTCAACGCCAAGCCCTTCGTGCCTAACGTACACGCCGCGGAGTTCGTGCCGTCCTTCCTGCGGAGCCCGACTCAGCCGCCCACCCTCCCGGCCGGCTCCGGCAGCAACGATGAAACCTGCACCGGCGCGGGATACCCTCAAGGTAAAAGGATGGGACGGGGGGCACCTGTGGAACCTTCCCGAGAGGAACCGTTAGTGTCGCTTGAAGGTTCCAATTCAGCCGTTACCATGGAACTTTCAGAACCTGTTGTAGAAAATGGAGAGGTGGAAATGGCCCTAGAAGAATCATGGGAGCACAGTAAAGAAGTAAGTGAAGCTGAGCCTGGGGGTGGTTCCTCGGGAGATTCGGGGCCCCCAGAAGAAAGTGGCCAGGAAATGATGGAAGAAAAAGAGGAAATAAGAAAATCCAAATATATGATTGTACCCTCAGGTGCTCCTAAGAAAGAACACGTAAATGTAGTATTCATTGGCCATGTAGACGCTGGCAAGTCAACCATCGGAGGACAGATAATGTTTTTAACTGGAATGGTTGACAAAAGAACACTGGAGAAATATGAAAGAGAAGCTAAGGAGAAAAACAGAGAAACATGGTATTTGTCCTGGGCCTTAGATACAAATCAGGAAGAACGAGACAAGGGTAAAACAGTCGAAGTGGGTCGTGCTTATTTTGAAACAGAAAGGAAACATTTCACAATTTTAGATGCCCCTGGCCACAAGAGTTTTGTCCCAAATATGATTGGTGGTGCTTCTCAAGCTGATTTGGCTGTGCTGGTCATCTCTGCCAGGAAAGGAGAGTTTGAAACTGGATTTGAAAAAGGTGGACAGACAAGAGAACATGCTATGTTGGCAAAAACGGCAGGGGTAAAACATTTAATAGTGCTTATTAATAAGATGGATGATCCCACAGTAAATTGGAGCATCGAGAGATATGAAGAATGTAAAGAAAAACTGGTACCCTTTTTGAAAAAAGTCGGCTTCAGTCCAAAAAAGGACATTCACTTTATGCCCTGCTCAGGACTGACCGGAGCAAATATTAAAGAGCAATCAGATTTCTGCCCTTGGTACACTGGACTACCATTTATTCCGTATTTGGATAACTTGCCAAACTTCAACAGATCAATTGATGGACCAATAAGACTGCCAATTGTGGATAAGTACAAGGATATGGGCACTGTGGTCCTGGGAAAGCTGGAATCTGGGTCCATTTTTAAAGGCCAGCAGCTTGTGATGATGCCAAACAAGCACAATGTAGAAGTTCTTGGAATACTTTCTGATGATACTGAAACTGATTTTGTAGCCCCAGGTGAAAACCTCAAAATCAGACTGAAGGGAATTGAAGAAGAAGAGATTCTTCCAGGATTCATACTTTGTGATCCTAGTAACCTCTGCCATTCTGGACGCACGTTTGATGTTCAGATAGTGATTATTGAGCACAAATCCATCATCTGCCCAGGTTATAATGCGGTGCTGCACATTCATACTTGTATTGAGGAAGTTGAGATAACAGCCTTAATCTCCTTGGTAGACAAAAAATCAGGAGAAAAAAGTAAGACACGACCCCGCTTCGTGAAACAAGATCAAGTATGCATTGCTCGTTTAAGGACAGCAGGAACCATCTGCCTCGAGACGTTCAAAGATTTTCCTCAGATGGGTCGTTTTACTTTAAGAGATGAGGGTAAGACCATTGCAATTGGAAAAGTTCTGAAACTGGTCCCAGAGAAGGACTAAGCAATTTTCTTGATGCCTCTGCAAGATACTGTGAGAAGAATTGACAGCAGAAGTTCACCACCTACTCTTATTTACTGCCCATTGACTGACTTTTCTTCATATTTTGCAAAGAGAAATTTCACAGCAAAAATTCATGTTTTGTCAGCTTTCTCATGTTGAGATCTCAGTTATGTCACTGATGAATTTACCCTCAAGTTTCCTTCCTCTGTACCACTCTGCTTCCTTGGACAATATCAGTAATAGCTTTGTAAGTGATGTGGACGTAATTGCCTATAATAATGAAAAATTAATGTACTTTAATTTTTCATTTTCTTTTAGGATATTTAGACCACCCTTGTTCCACGCAGACCAGAGTGTGTCAGTGTTTGTGTATATGTTAAAATGATAACTAACATATGAATAAAATACTCCATTTGAAACTCTTCGGTTATTTGAAATGCTTTTGAATGATGTTTAAATTTCATTATATAATGCTATTCAATTAGCTTTATTACTTTCTCAAATAGTTGAATATGTTCTATCACTTTTAAAAACGTAAAAACTCTTCACCACTTACTGTTTTAAGTGAGGAATTTACAAACAATGCATAAGTGTGTATTAAAGAAATAATTTTAATTATGAGAAAAAAACTTATGTCAAGGCTCTTCCCAGTGGGCTTTGTTTTCTCTGTCCAAGTCCAATCAATAAAGGAGCTCTTCTGCTTCCCCACTTGTGATTTGAAAATCAAAGGCTCAGGCCGTCTTTATTTGTATAGCAGTAGTTCACTTAACATTATCCATAGGTTCTTGAAGACTACAACATTAAGTAAAACAATGTACAGCAGGTGTACATTGTACAACAATGTACAAACAATGTACAACATTGTTCAATGTTGTTTAGTTACGACATTGTTTCATGTTGTTTGGTTACATTGTTCAATGTTGTTACAACACTGATAAGGGGAAAAATTCATTTTGTTAGATGTTATTTCACTTGAAGTCACAATTTCCAAGAACCAGTGGACAATGTTGAGTGAGGACTTACTGTATTCCATCAAGTCCCATCATGTTAAGTATGGCCACATTATAAATACGCCTGGGGATTCAGACCATAGGTTGACAAGACTATTTATTTGTTTATTTTTAAGACAGAGCCTCACTCTGTCACCCAGGCTGGAGTGCAGTGGTGCAGTCATGGCTCACTGCAGCCTCAACCTCCCAGGCTCAAGCAATCCTCCAATATCAGCCTCCCAGGGTGGTGGGATTACAGGCGTGAGCCACTGTGCCCAGCCTTGGCTAGACTCTTTTCTGTACTCCATCATCTTAACAAACACAGCTCTTGGTTTTGTTCACCATGAAACTTGTGATATGGGACACAACCCAATAAGGGGTATGGCTACTGAGAAGATAAATGCTTGCAATAGGGTCGTTGGTCATTGAGTAAAAACTAAGAATTAGTGACTCCTGGGCTGGGAAATGAGATGATGTCACCTTTGCCTGTTTCGTGCTTGGGTTGATAGGAAAGATGGGAAGTAATTTTTATATTCAGATCATGACCTACACTTGGGGTCAGAGGCACTGGATATTTCTCTGAACAACTTGAGGAAAACACCAATTATGGATTCTGAGGTGGCTACATTTATTGGCAAGAGAGTGGCCTTATAACCTGCATATGACTGTCAATAACTAAAGAACCTTCTGTCTTGTTAAGTGGGTAGTGCCTTAGGCACAGCAGTATACCTGGAGTGAGAGACAGTTTTGAGCTTTGCTGTCAAACCTCATACTCATGATCTAGTTGAATAGGTGTGGATACTGCTGGCACAACACCCTGGGCTCATTCATGCTCAGGTAAAGGCAATGTATCCTTCTACATTGTCCCTTTGTGTGCACATGTACCTCCAGGGTGTCTAACCTGTCAGAGATAGCCACACTGGTCTTGCTGGAGCATCAATATCTTGGCTGTACTGTGAATCATCCATTATAGGTCTTCAGGGCACCCATTTGGAAATGAGGATTTTTATTTTGTCATACATAAGCTAACCTAATCCACACGGATATGCTTCATACGTCTTGGACTCAGTTTTTTAATCATTAGAATGTCAATGGCAAGAGTTTTATTTTTATCATAAGAGCTCTATGCACTGAACGTCATACAAAATACAAACCAATCCAGTATTTGGTAAGTTTTGTCCTGGAAACCACTTTATAAACAATTATTTTTGCTGCTGCATCAATCTCATTGTTTTGTAATTGTAGTGATTTACCAATAGTATTTTGTGGCTGTCTTCCACTGATAGGCCAAAACCACAAGCCAGGACAGAACTCTTTTGTCTCCATCCAATTTGGATGATTTCCCATCAAAAACTGGCTCCTAAATGTCTTTCTCATTAGCCAATTGTTTAGCAATTTCCCTACCAGACATTCTGAACTGTTTATATATAAATATAAAAACCTTCAGAGAAAAAGATAATTTTTGGAAATAGATTTTTAGAAACCAATTCTTTGCATTTCAGTGAGAAGCAGATCATCCAGGTGCTTGGAGATACTGGACTGTCTCTTTAACAAAGTAGATACAAACTCATGGTAACATTTCTTTCTAATTTCCTGGATACATTTCTTTACAGTTGTTAATATCTGATGGTGTTCTCCAATACTCCAAATTGGGGCCATTTACAGAGTACTAGTTTCCCTAGGGCATCCAACTATTTATAAAAACCATGTTCAGGGCAGTTTCCCTTCAGAGATCCCCTACTTCCTCTAATTCAGGTCAGTTTGATTTAACTGTCCTTAGAGTTTCATCTCCAATTCCTAGCAGCCAAGATAATATGGAATCTTCTCAAATCTGGTTGCATACTGTAAGTACTTTATGAGCTTCCTACTTCAGGCTTTCTCAGTGTCTACCCATTTGTTCTTGGCAATTTTTCTCCCAATTTTCCTTCTTTATTCCTCTGGTCATTATGGGACAAGTCTGAGGAGATTTAAGGAAAGGGGCCAACTTATTCTGTACTTCAGCAAAGACCTGAAAAGGAAAAAAGGGGGAATGTTTGGGCTGGATAGAAAGTAGTAGACCTCCACATTGCTCACTTTGAGCATCTTTCCCTAGTACCTAGGAAAACCAGCCAGTGCTTTTACTATCCACTAAGGCCTCTGTTCCTGTCCTCAAAAGACAAATCCTCTCTCAAAATAGACCCTCCTTTCACAATATCATTATTTCAATTCATTGCAGTGCAAGAACTTGCCTTTTTTATCATTTACTTATAAACATTTTGCAGTATACATACTCATTTTAGCAAAATGGGACTGTAAACAAACTATCCAACAACAACAGAAGTTCTGTCAAAACCTGAGCATTTGAGTTGCTCCAGTGCCTGTTTTCATTTCCAGTATTACTTTTTCTATATTTTCTGTTCAGACAATTGCCATGTTTTTTATTTTTCTAGTTTTCAGTTACAGTATCTACTCATTGGCCATTGAGGGGAAGGAGAATTTGAACCAAGGCTTCTCCCCAGGGACACCACTGGTTACTTCCACAGAATGGGGAAAGTGAACTTACCTTAGAATTTGGGAGAAGCTTTTTCAAAGCACCTCTATGTGTGTGTGTGTGTGTGTGTGTGTGTGTGTGTGTGTGTTCAGCAAATAACCAAAATCAGCAAGGGAAAGGGAAAAGAAAAGACGAATCTGCTGAATGAACATGCCATGTGTCAGAACAAACAGAAGGGAACACAAGCTCTACTTACATACAGAAGACACAGCTTACAACTCTACACTACAGATCCTGTAAAATATTGAATATTGACCCCCCACACAGTTCGATCCTGCACTAGACTATGCCAGATTGTTTTACAGAAACTTTATCTAAATTCTAGAGAGATTCTCTTTTCCCACACTTAGCCTTTAAAAATTATATTATTTCTTTTTATAAATCAGTGTTGATAAAAGCTTCAGGCTAAGACTCAGACATCAAACAAAAGGGATTTCTGCAAAGCCCCTTGTTTTCTACTTAGATTAATATTAAACACTAATATTAAATTTGCATAAACATAATTTGCAGACATTTCTCAGCCCTCTGAAGACGATGCTTCTCTCTTTGATTGCTGAACTTTTTCCAAAGTCCAAGCAGATAATATTGAAACTTGGCCTTGGTTTTGGATACAAGTACAGGAAAAGATTTGTTCATAGGCTGCTGTACACAATCATGTCGTTACGTCTCTCACCTGGTAAGATACATATACAAAATATATGCAATTATAGCCCTTCTTTCACATTTGGGTCATTGAGTAAAGGGCCTCCTCAATTCTCTAACAGAAACTTAGATGAATTATCTCCTCCTGAGACTGCTTTTACTTGTTCTATGGCAGTGTAACAGTGACCTTTTGCCAAACCAATAAATACACAAAAGAAGGACACTTTGTCACATGGCAAGTGACCAAAAAATACCCCAAATAGCTTCTGCAGGTTTAGCTGGCAGTTCCTGGATTCAATATTAATGTTTGATCTCCACCCTTGAATCCCTTTTTTCTCTCTTCTTTAATTGATGCTTCTATCACTTTCTAAACTGTCTTAATTTATTTTGCCAGTTTGGTAGTGTATAAACGAATGGTGAAATCAAACGTATCATTACTTTTTTTTTTTTTTTTGGAGACAGAGTTTGGCTCTTGTTACCCAGGCTGGAGTGCAATGGCACAATCTCAGCTCACTGCAACCTCCACCTTCCAGATTCAAGCGATTCTCATGCCTCAGCCCCACAAGTAGCTGGGATTACAGGCGTGTGCCACCACGCTAGGCTAATTTTGTATTTCGAGTAGAGATGGGTTTTTGCCATGTTGATCAGGCTGGTCTCGAACACCTACCTCAGCCTCCCAATCATTACTTTTTTTAAACATCCAAAGACTTAGATCCTGAGTGATGTTGATGACAGAATGCTCCATCCCCAACCACATTCTTCAGTGCATGCTAAATTAAAAAGAACTCTTGTCTGAGAGGTTCTGAGAGAGTAGGTGATCCACAAGCATAAATTTGATACATTTAAGAAGTGAGTGAGGGTTTGAAAGTCAGGAGATGTATTTGAGGAAGCCCTAACCTTAAAGGATGATGATTGCGGCCAGACGAAATGTGGCTTCACAAGATCTTCGTGGTGAGTAAAACATCATAGTGACCAAATGTTAAGAAGAACTGTTTACCTCCATGGATGGCACACTATTCAAGGCCTGGAGGAAAACTAAGGGCATGAGAAAAATAATACTGATTTTTTAGCAGAATCTGAACTGAACTTGGAGGTGACTAGGGAATGAATGTGTATCAGATTCATTCCATAAGACAAAGAAGTCAAAGCTGCTGGCAATACAGACAGCATGGCAGCCAACTCTGAGGGTGATGAGATTGCCAAGCCTCACAGACTTCCAAGGACGAGTGTTAGACCCCACATATCTACCAACGCCTGACTAAGTTAGTGGCACGCAAGATACCACATATGACCTGTATGCAGCCTGTCAGTAGCTACAATGAAGGGCAAGTTCTTCTCTGGGCCACCCTTGGGCCCTCAACTCTGCCAACAGTTCCCACCATCAGACTGGGGGCCAAAATCAAAATACATTCTCCTCCCAACATGAAATATGCTTAGCATTGTGCTGAGCAAACAATTGACCCTTTCCCTTTCCCTGCTGATATTTCTCATGGTGAACTTGGTATCCACAGAAGTGGCTATGATCCATGGCAGAGAGAAAAAGTAATGAATGCCCCGTGGAACCACCAATTAGAATTCTGAGCAAAGCATCTGGCCCCTCTCCTATGAGCCTCTTGTCCCTCCTGCATAACAAGGAGATAATGCCAGTTACTTGATTTGTAGAACTGTTGTGAGGACCGAACAAGGTAACAAATACAAAAATTGCCTGCATGCAGTATGTGGCTCAATTGCTTTGAGTTTATTCCCTTCAGTCCATATTCAGTCCTTACTCATGACTGTATTTTTGACTCTAAGAACTCTGCTTCTCCTTTCTCACTAGATTTGCTAATTGCTTACCCAACAGCCTTTCCTACCAATGCCCAGTGATAACAAAAACTGATTTTGTTCAAAGAAGGAATATGTTCAGTTGCAGGGCAAGGGTGGGGAGGCTCGGAAATTCTCCAATCCAAGCATGGCTATTCTATTCTCCTTGGTTATATGATGGTTTTTCCAGCCTCCCCTACAGCTAGGGGTGAACTGGTGACCCAGTTCTGCCCAATGAGGTGTACAGGGAATACTCTGGGACTTCTGTAAAAGAGGCTGTTTCTTTTTTTTTTTTTTTTTTTGAGACGGAGTCTTGCTCTGTCACCCAGGCTGGAGTGCAGTGGCCGGATCTCAGCTCACTGCAAGCTCCTCCTCTCGGGTTCACGCCATTCTCCTGCCTCAGCCTCCCGAGTAGCTGGGACTACAGGCACCCGCCACTTCGCCCGGCTAGTTTTTTGTATTTTTTAGTAGAGACGGGGTTTCACCGTGTTAGCCAGGATGGTCTCGATCTCCCGACCTCGTGATCCGCCCGTCTCGGCCTCCCAAAGTGCTGGGATTACAGGCTTGAGCCACCGCGCCCGGCCAAAGAGGCTGTTTCTTAATAAGAAAGACAGATGTGAGAGAATGGTGGTACATGGAATGTGATAGAGATGCCTGGAGCTGTTGCAGCCACATTGTAACAAACATGAGGTCCCAGAGTAAACTTTATGAAAATAGTCAAACTGAAATATGGAAGCTGTGGTGTCCTTCAGGCATATTTGAGCAACTGAACCAATGCAAGCATACTTCCAGACTTCTTATGGGGAGGGGAAAAATTAAGGTCCTGTTTGTTTATACCATTTGCTCTAAACTTTAGCTGCACAGTAAATTTATTTCAAGGTAGCATTTAGAAGTGCTAATGCCTTAGCCCCTTATCTAGAAATTCTGATTTCATTAGTCTATATTGTGACTCTGTACACTTTTTAAAACTTTCTGTTATAAATAGTGTGAGATACATGACAAGATATAATATTACAAAGAATGCATGTAGATCTTACACAACTTCATTAGTTAATAACTCTTGGTCAATATGATTTTATCTAAACCCTCACCAACTTCTCTCCACCCAAAGATTAGTTTGAAGCTAATCTTAAACATCATATCACTTAATAAAAGATTATTTCAGTATGTATCTGTAAAAGATGTAGACACTTTTAAAAATATAAACAGAATAATATTATCACATGTAAAAAATTAATTATAGGCTGGGTGTGGTGTCTCATGCCTGTAATCCCAGCACTTGGGGAGGATGAGGCAGGTGGATCACTTGAGCTCAGGAGTTCAAGACCAGCCTGGCCAACATGATGGAACCTCGTGTCTACAAAAAATACAAAAAGTAGCTGGGTATGGTGGCATGTGCCTGTAGTCCCAGCAACTTGGGAAGCTGAGTGGGGAGGATGGCTTGAGCCCAGAAAGTGGAGGTTGCAGTGAGCTGAGATTGTACCACTGCACTCCAGCCTGGGCAATAGAGCCAGACCCTGTCTAAAAAATATTAATTATAATTCCTAAATATCTTCACATACTCATTCCTAGTTCAAATTGTCCAATTGCTTATAAATATTTAATTTTTGAAATTTGATTTTCAACTCAGGATTCAATTTGCTCTCATGCATTATAATTTGTTGATATGCTTGTTGAATCTCTTTTAATCTATAAGTTGTGCTTTCTCTGTTTTTTTTTTTCTTGCAATTTATTTGTTGAAGAATTTGGGTCCTTTATTCTCTAGAGTTTCTTACAGTCTGGCTTTTGCTGACATCCTTCCTTTGTTAATATTTAACATGTCCCTCTGTGTCCTGTCTTCTCTGTAAATTGGTTGCTAGAGCTAGAGGCTTCACTAGATTCAAGTTTGCTTTTCTTCTTTTTTCTTTCTTTCTTTTTTTTTTTTTTTTTTTTTAAGCGAGAATATGTACTTCCATCTGTCCATCTGGAAACAGATAGAAATACATAACGCTACCTGGGAAGTGTCTGGTTATCTCCTTTTTTAGCAGTCATTGATGATCATTGGCTAGATCCAATATTTCATTACAGATTGTAGAATGAAGATGTTCCATTTATCTTTCTACATTTATTAGCTAAGATATTTCTTTAAGAAGAATCTTCCCCATTTACTATTTGGTGACACAGTAAATAGTATATATGCAAATAGAAAGCTAATTCTTTCTTTCCTTTTATTTACTAGTTTTCAAATAATGAATTTATTCCCTAGCACTTTTAGAGATGACCACAAAGTATATTTTAGAGTCATTATGAACCCAATATTTAAGCACACTTAATGTGTTTAAATCTATTTAGCTGTTATTCTTATATATGCTCAAACTATTCCATTTTTAGGCATTCAGGCTCTTCAGGTTGGCTCTTGAATTCTTTTTACATGACCCCAGTAGTCTTTGATAGTTTCCTGCTTTCTTGTACATCAGGTTGTTCAAGTCTCACCTTATACATTTCCCAAAATCAGTTCATTCATTATGCACTGATTTTTTTTTTCTTTTTTTCTTTTTTTTTTTTTGGTGAGAAATGCTTTTTTAGAGAGTAAAATCATGGTGCTTAGCTGCATGCCACTGGGTTCATCATGGTTTCTGGTGCCTTGTAGAGTACTGAACTAAGAAATACATATTTAAACAAAATACATCATGAGTTTATACTCATACTTCCCATTCAAATTTAGGGCTCCAGCATATGTATTTTATGTCATTAATTTTACTTTGGTATATCCTTTCTATGAAGCCACACGTACTGACTCCCAATGATGCCAACAAATTTACTCATTAGTATTATCCCCCAATTTACACCTGACAGTATCTGAAAAACATGCCAACACTACCATTAAAAATGCTAATTCTGAAAACAGTTTAAATATTTTGTGTGGTTCTTTTGGTCCTCAGGTTGTATCTCACTAGGAATAGAATGTACAGAACAAATGACTATGTTTATAAATCATTCGAAATAGTTTCTCTCTATATGATAATGCCACCAACTAAATGTACAATAAAATCAATTTTTCTTTTCATTGATAGGAATTATTTTATATTATTTAATTAGTTTTTATAAATATGTGGAACGTTTACATAGTACCAAAGTCAAACCTACAAAACAACATATTTGAGCAAAGTCCTCCTTGTATTCTTGTCCCTCTCACTCTGAACCTTCTTTCCCCCAGGTACGTTTTTTTCTAGTTTGTTGATTATAATTCTCTATATGGATTTACTCATCATTTTTGCTAAATAATAATACACTATGCAGTTTTCTCCAACTTGATTTTTTTTGTTTACCAATATATCCTGGAGAGTGTTCCAAATCAACATATAGAAATAGTTTTTTTTATAGTTGCATAATATTCAATCATTTTATTTTTCAAGTCTTCTATTAATGGTTATTTAATCATCCCAATTTTCTCCATAACACATATTTCCATAATCAGCAACATTTTCATATTTCCCCAGTGTTTCTTTGATTTTGAGAATTGGGATTTATAGGCCAACATGTATTCATATATGCTAGATCTTGCCAAATTCCCCTCCATAAGAATTTTGCCATTTTGTAGGGAGTTAGTCTTTTTAAAGAGTTTCTCAGGTGATTTTGTGGTTCTTTAAAGGGTTGGGAACCACTGGTTTAAGTCATTGTTGCTGGGTTTTTGTCATTTGTTTTGTTGTTGATGCTAAACACGTAATAACCTAATGTAAACTACATAATTGGAATCTTCCTACTAGATCCAATACTAGTAGAGATCAGGGACTGTGCTGTGTTCTTCTCAATACCTACAGTGGCTAGCACAGAGACTAGAACAAAGCTTATTAAATGTATGTTTAGTGTTAAATGAGGCAGTGAAGTGTAGTGACATCACCGTTAATCTATTTCTTGTAAAAAATACATTACTGTGCCTGCCCTTACATCAGATGTTTCATTCTCTGAAGGCAGGAAGTGGGTATTATTGATACATTAATGTAGCAAACATTTATTTAGAGTATACCATGTGACAGTAGTATTCTAGATGATGTACACAGAATAAAAACAAAACAGGCAAAAATCTATGCCCCTGTGGAATATTACATTTTAGCAGAATTTGAAGAATTTAAGAATTGAATATAAGCAGAATAGTATGTAGTGTTAATAAGAAAATTATAACAGTGTGACCATGAGACTGACAGGGATTTTAAGCTGTGGCTAGACCTGCCCATGTCTTTTAAGCAGAAACCTGAATTAAGTGAAAGATGGCTTGGCATAGAGGGCATCTTTGAATATTCATTGAATAAATGAATATGATTGCCAAGAGAATCTTCTGCCTCTGGCTATGTACCAGTCACCAGATTAGGGCCTCTCTTCCTATTCCTGTATGCTAAGTTCCTCCCTTTCCATCCCCTAAAATGTCCCATAAGAAATCCACCTGGGACAAACTGGACCTCCGGATCCTGAGTGATAAGCTGGGATTACAGGCATGAGCCACCGTGCCTGGCTGTAATTGACTTAGATTTAAATTAAATATTTTTACTTCCACTTATTAACTATGCAACAGATAATTTTTTTCTTGCTCTCCTTTTCCTGGTTCCTTTTTCTTCTCCTTTAATGCTCTCTCTCTCTTTCAAAATCTATAACGTTTTCATATTCTTTTACCCTAGTCCCCAAACTTTGTTTTAGTCTTTGTAAATGCTGAAAGCCACAATTCCCAATGAAGACGAAACAGTTATGAATATTTATGCACAAGATAACACATACATATTTTCGTAAAGCACAAATTATAGGAGATGCAGGGAGGAATATACAGGAACATGTCAGTAACAGATTATAACACAACTCCAAGACAGGCCAAATGGACAAAAAATAAGCAAGGATATAGAAGACCTATTTCACATAATCAATAAGGTAGATCTTCTGGATATATATCAAACTTCACAACTAGATAATTGAAAAACACTTTCTCAAGCACCCAAGGAATATTGATAAAACTTTACCATATTTCAGGTCACAAAGAATACTGTATAGTTAAAAAAATAAAAGTCTTTCCCAGGGTGAATTTTAAAACTCTTTACTTAAAGCAAAATAAAATAAAAACTCCTGAGTGAAAGGGGAAATACAAACCAAAATTGCAGTATTAAAAAACAAAACAATCATAATAGAAAGTCTACATAGCATAATATGTGTGATACAGATTTCAACCCTAAAGTTAAGCAAAGATCAACAAAGTAAACCAAAAGAAAACACAAGGAAGCAATAATAAAGATAAAAGGAAGCACTAATGCGACAAGAAATGGAAAAGCAATAGAACTAAATTAATCAAAATTCTCTTTCCTTAAAATAAACTGACATCATGCTTAATACCTAATATATTACTTAATATAATAAACCACTATTACTACTTAATATAATAAAAAAACACTACTTAATATAATAAAAAAGAGAAAACAGAGATACACAAAATAAGAAACGAAAAGGAATAACCATTGAAACAGAAAAATATTTAAAAAATAATAATAAAAGACTGTTTTTTCACAATAAATTGAAAACCCAAAGGATAAGTACAGTTTCCTAGGAAAAAAATAATTCATCAAAATTGACACCAATAGTGATGAAACTCTTAAGGACCAATTTTAATGGAAGAATTAGAGAGATTTATTAAAGTACTTCCTCAAAAACAAGCATCAGGCTTTAGTATTTCCACAGGGTGATTTTACCAAAATTTAAGCACCAACTAATCATAACGCTACATATGTTATTACTCTCAATGCTACACAACATTTTCCAAAGCATAGAAAATAAAGAAAAATTCAAATTACTATTATAAAACAAATATAACATTGATACCAAAATCATTGACACCTGATGAAGACAGTATAACAAAAGAAGTTACAGATCAATTTCAATTTTGAATATCGATACAAATCTTCTAAATTAAATATCAGTGGACAGAATCTAACACCACATTAAGAAAATAATATATCATGAACAAGTAGGATTTATTCCAGGTAATCAGGGGTGATTCAATACTTAAGAAATCAATTAATAGAATTCGTTTTATGATAGGTCTAAGGAGCAAAAGCATATGAAAATTTCCAGGAATCCTTATAAAGCATTCAGTGAAATTAAATGTTCATTCCAACAAACCAAACCAATACAAAACAAAATGAAAAAATACTCAATAAAATGATGTATGCTTCATATATATTATGTCTGTGTGTATATAACAAGTATATGATATATACACACATGCACATAAAGAAGTACCCACCATATATCTGAATCACTGCAAATGTAAATACTAAAATTTCTAATGGAAAACACAAGAGGCATTCCTGCTAAGGTTAAAAGCAGGGAAAGAGTTGCCCAGTCTCTCAGCTATTCAAATTCGTTGTGGCGATATTAGCCAACACAATTAAAAAACAAACCCTAAAAAAACAATTATAGGCATAAGAATTACAAATGCATTGTAATTCTATTTGTAGATTATGTGGTATTTTACTTGGCCATCTTCAGAAGTGTAAAGATTAAACTAACACAAACAATAAAAGATTTGATAAATTTAGGAGGATATAAATTAATATACAAATTCAACGACTTTACATACATATAAACAATAACAAGAAACGAAATTAATGAAAGAAAAAATCTCTATAATAGCAATAAGGAAGATAACAATCTTAGGAATAACTGTGACAAATAATGTGAAAAACCTGTATGAGGAAAGATTTAAAGACTCCTGAATGCTCTAATTCTTATTAAGGAAGGTTAACATTATTAAGATGTCAGCCAGTTTATAAACTTAATGAAATCTTAATTAAAAATATGCCAGCAAGTTTTCTTTTCTCTAGAGAAAGACAAATTGATTCTAAAGTTCCTCTTGAGGGGGAGGGAAACACCATGCAGGAACAGCTACAACAATCTCTGAAAAAATAATAGCAATGAGGAAAGACACTAACCCAACCAGGAATAAAACATGCTATTAAGTCTCAATAATTAAAATCGTATGGTACTGGAACTCCAAAGAACAGAACAGAAATGTATGGAATACACTCATGCACATATGGATAATTCATATATAATAAATGTGACAACATATAACTAGGGAAAAGAAAAACGTTTTTAATGAATGCTGTTATGCCAATTGGGTAACCATTTGGTAAAAGATAAAATTTGATCCATAACTTGTAGAAAGAATAATCTCCATGTGGTTTAGAGATCTGTATGTAAAAATGAAGCTCTTTAATACTAGAAGGGAATACAGATAGGTTCTGTAATAACCTGGGAGTGTGGAAAGGACTTCTATCAAGGAATCCAAATCCAGACACAATCAAAGAAAAAATTGATAAATAGCCCCTCCAGAATAAAGAAGAAGACACATTTTGGCCTAGCAAAAAATAAAGACAAAAACAGAGAAACAAGCAAATAAAAAATAATAAAGTTGGAGAAAATATTTTCAAAATATACTTTTTAAAAAGCTAATATCCTCAGTAAACGTAAAGCACTCTTTAAAATCAAATAAAAGAAAGAAAGGTCATAAACCCATTACATAAATTGGCAAAAGACCTAAGCAAATAGTTTACAAAAAAAGCCCACACAAATGGCCCTGAACTATATGAAAAAATGGTCAAATTTACTCATAATTACAGAAATGTGAATTAAAGCTACTTTGAAATACCATTTCTCACCTATCAGGTTGTCTGTTCTCTGTTTCTGTCTGTTGCAATTCAAGCACCGTTATTTCAAACATTTATTATTTTAGGTTTATTATACAGTACACTGAATAATAAGCTACTGCTAATCAAGCTACTTATAAAGAACAAGGAGTAGAATCTACTAGATAGAAAGTGCTCAAATAAGCACTAGCTATCTTTATTTCAGTTCATCCCAGTCATGAATAATATATCACCTGGGTGCTCCTCCAACAGTTTGGGAAACAATTGTTGTCCTCCATCCAGTACACCCCCATTATGCAAACACTCCACACGTGCACACACCTGCTAACAATAATAAAATTTCCAGATTTGCATAATCATTTCCCAATTATGGAGCCAAATAACTTATAAGGTAGTGAGTATCTTTGGGAAAAGAATTTTGTTGGCTGTATTTCCTCACTGAGCTGACAAAGAAGAGGATGCTGGCAGCTCAGGAAAAGCTGCCTTTGGTGTGTCAAGTCTGAATGAGACTGGGTCAAGTGTATGAGTTACCATGACAACGACACGATCAAGATGCATCATCTCCCATAGCAACTGCATTGAGGGGGCCTAGTGTCTCAGTCGAAGCTTTCTCTCAGCATCAGACCTTATTTGAATCCACATCTAAAGCTGCACCCTGGGGTGCTAGTTAAAAGGATACATGGAGAATATAAAGAACCACAGAGGCTAGAATTATATAACTAATTTCAGCAGCTTCATCATTTTAAACCCGTCACTACTACAGTAAACCCACCACTACTATAGTAAAGTGTGGGACAGCAGTCTAAACGAGGGCTGAAATTCCTGAAATAGCCAAGCATGGGAATATCCCACCCAGTAACTAGTCCAGTTTTGAGATTAAAAGCAAAAAAAAAAAAAAAAAAAAAATGCATCTCCATTGAAGGCAGTCTCCATTGCCTGCAATGTCCACACCACACTCATCTAATGCCTCCAATCCTAGGTGACAACGGTACTACAAAATCAAAGCTGACTCTATAATCCCTGCTGTTTTCAGGCTAATTCACACACAATTAACGTGGAGAGTATGAAAAATTCCCCCAAGTGGGATTATTAGTCATGCAGCCCTTTTCAATTTCTACCAGTACCCAAAACTGCTACAATAAAATTTAGTGAAACACCCTCAAGAACAGAATTGCCTGAAAGCCAAATGCTGGACTAGTCCTCCAGAAAGTAGTCTACTTTTGGAGTTAAAAGGTGGAAAGAGTATCTTTATAGGTTAACATGATGGCAAGTCAATCCTTGCGTTATATCCTGGCAAACCCTGAAGAAAGTATTGTTTTGTTTCCTCAGAGTAACAGGGTAAATTCAAGGGATTGTGTAATTCCCCTACATTTAATCCAGTGCTTCTTACGTGACAACCTATATCCAAGCAGTCATGGGTACAGATGTCTTACATATCTCATAAATTGCATGCTTCATAATGTGCTCACATCTTTTGTAAAGCTCATTTCACAATGACACAGAATAGTAAGCTCCTAGCCTCATTTCAAAAATCAGAAAATTGAAGTTTGGGAAAAAAGAGGTTGATCACCAAAGGGTCTTTGATATGACCAACACCCAAACACTCATTAGTTCTCAAAATGCACACCCATAATTGGGGAAAAATATCACTGAAAAGCAGAGAAGAGACACTTGGTGATTTACTGACAAACTACAGTAGTACTTCCATAACCATGGGGAAATGGTTCCAGGATTCCTTCCACGAATACCAAAATTCTTAGATGTTCAAGTCCCTGATATAAAGTGCATAGTATTTGCTTGTAATCTACACACATCCTCCCCTACACTTCAAAGCATCTTCCTACTGCATATAATACCTAATACATGCTAAAACATCACTCATTCACGTGGATTCAACATAGTATTCAGCATGTAGCAAATTCAAGTTTTTTTTTAATTTTGTAGAATTTTATTTTTTTTCAAGTGCAGTTGGTTGAGTCCACAAATGCATGCGTAACCCACGGATACTGAGGGCTGACTGTACTTCCATAAGAACACTGGTTCTATGGTAAGAAGGAAATGTACTAGGGAATGAGGAAATTTGAGTTATGCAAGGCTCAGCAATAGCAGATGACTGCACAAACTAGCATACAGCAAACAGCGTGAATGAGAATTAATGGTAATGTGAGGAAATGAATTTTGCAAGCCAAAAGATAATCAAACCCATGAGTGTAGTTGAGGTCACTTGTTCCCTATTAAGCAGAAAGATCCAGTAAAGGAAAGTGAGCCTTATGCAGTCTCCAAATGCAGTAATACTTTAATAACACCAAAGACAGCAAAGTGGTGATGTCAGTTTTAAACATGTGGTGGAGGACAGGCACAGTAAAGTAATGTTATAATAAAGCAATCAAATATGATGCCAATACATCTCACTAAGTCCTGTGACACACTTCGAGTACACATTTACTAACCACCTGCTTTGTGATTGCCCTTGTGTTCTAGTAGGCAGATTCAGATGTGAAGTTTGCATCACGTGGGGAAAATTTTAGTGTCAATAAGAATAATAACTGACATGCATTCAGACGCATCAAATATGATTACATCTTTAGTCCATAGTAACTCTAAAGGAGCAATGACCTCATGTCTACCATTATAAAATGCTAGAGAATGAATTCACTATGCCAAATTGGGTAAAGAGAGGCAAATAAGGAAACAATTATCCTGTGTTTGGCGTATGAATTGTATCTCTTGGTTACCAAATATTAGATGAAGTTAGTTCTCATTATTGACGAATTCCAGCTAATTAAAAAAAAAAACAGATAAAATTAAAACATCTCATTTTTAAGTCTCAAATGACACGAATGATATAGGCAAAGATGGCCAATATGTGCTCTCATTACAAAAGAGGGACAATCATACAGTTTGTGCCTCCTGAAAGGCTAATGTGACACTGTCTCTGAAGTATTCAGGCCAAATTATGAAGCCAATAGATATAACTTCCAATTTACAAGAAAGGCAGGGGACAAAAGAGAGTGTTAAACAACATCAATGAAAAGAAATTAGCAAAATCCAGCATGTGGGAGACTGTAGAAAAAAGGATTCATTTCTCACAAGGATTAACAGGCATATCAACCAATTGCAGCACATGAGACCAGATGGGATCTGGAGTTTAAAAAAAACTAAGTGAAAACATTAATGATACAATACAGGAAATATTATCTGTGAATGAATATTGAAGAATTAAGCAACTACTCCTTATTGTTTAGGCATGATAAAGATATGTATCATATTTTAAAGTAGTATTTTTTAAATGTCTTTTCCTTTGAGAGATATATTCTGCAGTATATATAGATTAACTAATATGTCTGGAATTTTCCTGAAGCTATGCTGGAGTGGTGGGGGACGTTAGTGGGTGTAAAAGAAATAAAATTGGCAGGCCGGTTGTGGTGGCTCATGCCTGTAATCCTGGCACTTTGGGAGGCCAAGGTGAGTGGATCACAAGTTCAGGAGTTTGAGACCAGCCTGGTCAATATGGTGAAACCCCATCTCTACTAAAAAAAAAAAAAAAATACAAAAACTAGCTGAGTGTGGTTGTGCACACCTGTAGTCCCAGCTACTTGGGAGGCTGAGGGAGGAGGATTGCTTGAACCCAGGAGGCGGATGTTGCAGTGAGCAGAGATTGTGCCATTGCACTCCAACCCGGGCAATAGAGAGATACTCCATCTCAAAAAAAAGATTTAGAAAGAATTTATGATTGTTGAGGTAAGGTGCAATCTACATGTGGGTTCTTTATTTTTTGTTTTTTGAGATGGAGTCTCACTCTGTCACCAGGCTGGAGTGCAGTGGTGTGATCTCGCCTCAGTGCAATCTCTGCCTCCCAGGTTCAAGCAATTCTTCTGCGTCAGCCTCCCGACTAGCTGGGATTACAGGTGTGCGCCACCACACCCAGATAAATTTGGTATTTTTAGTAGAGACGGGGTTTCACCTTGTTAGCCATGATGCTGTCTATCTCCTGACCTCGTGATCCACCCGCCTCAGCCTCCCAAAGTCCTAGGATTACAGGCGTAAGCCACCGCCCCCGGCAGTGGGTTCTTTATCATATAATAGCTTGTCATGTATCTGCTTGACAGAATTTATAACAAAAAATTTTTTTTTTTTTTTAATGTCCAAAGCCATCACAAAATAGACTACTGAAATCAAAATTTCTGGATATGGGCCAGGGTTTTAGTACTTCTAAAAGTTACCTTCAAATGGGTTTAGAGCCGATGATCAACAAGGCCGGCCGGGCGCTGTGGCTCAAGCCTGTAATCCCAGCACTTTGGGAGGCCGAGAGGGGCGGATCACGAGGTCAGGAGATCGAGACCATCCTGACTAACACGGTGAAACCTCGTCTCTACTAAAAAATACAAAAAACTAGCCGGGCGAGGTGGCGGGGGCCTGTAGTCCCAGCTACTCGGGAGGCTGAGGCAGGAGAATGGCGTAAACTCGGAAGGAGGAGCTTGCAGCGAGCTGAGATCCGGCCATTGCACTCCAGCCTGGGCGACAGAGCGAGACTCCATCTCAAAAGAAAAAAAAAAAAAAAAAGCAAGGCCACATGTTTTTTTTCTTGTAATAAGAATCAGAGATTAAAATACAAGGAGATACACCAGGGGCATACATTCACAGAGGGACAACCCTGTGACGAGGCAGCAGAGGGGAATCATTTGCAAGCTAAGGAGAGATGCCTCAGAGGAAACCAACCTTGCTGGCACCTTGATCTTGGCTTCCAGCCTCCAGAACTGTGAGAAAATAAACTGTTTTTAAGCCAGTCAGTCTGTGGATTCTATTATGGCAGCCCAAGCAAACTAATACACTTCCCCATACTATCTCCGCTGCCCATTCTGTAGAGCCGATTCACACATGGTAAGTAGGATCGCAGGAACTCAGTTGTGCACTGACACAGGAGCTGAAGGCCTAACACTCTTCCTGGGAGGCTGTGAGGCTTGATGATTTTACCATACTCAGAGGTGCTGCCATGCTGGTCATGTTGCCAGCAGGTCTGGCCATAGTCTCAAGGAACGAATCTGACAAGCATTTGGTTCCATGAGCTCCAGCAGAGCCCAGCTTACTCCCTGCCAGAACATCAAAGAAAGTTCCTAGAAGACCTTTCTTATGCTCCACAACTTCCCTTCAGGCCAACAAGAGACTGCCATCATAGATGCAAATAGCTGTTATTTATTATGTTGATCCCTTACCATGTATTTTATTTTCACTTATTTTTTTGAGACAGGGCCTCACTCTGTTGACCAGGCTAGAGTGCAGTGGCACGATCTTGGCTCACTGCAACCTCTGCCCCCCAGGTTTAAGCAATTATCCTGCCTCAGCCTCCGGAGTAGCTGGGATTCTAGGCGTGTGCCACCATACCCAGCAAATTTTTGTTATTTTTAGTAGAGACGGGGCTTCACCATGTTGGCCAGGCTGATCTCAAACTCCTAGCCTCAAATCATCTGCCCGCCTCGGCCTCCCAGAGTGCTGGGATTACAGGGGTGAGCCACAGTGCCTAGCCCCCCTACCATGTATTTTAAAATGCCAAAATCTTGTGACCCAGTTCTCCTCTGTCCTTCATCATCATCCTTTAAGACTTGAGTCTCCTGATATGTGGATCCTGCCAATAGAACCTTCTTTATCCCCTTGTTAAAGAGATGCATGTGGCTCGCCAGCATTTGTAGACTGAAGAATTCTCTGTGTGTGTGTGTGTGTATATTGTGAAGAACATGGACAGGAAGGGAATTCCCATCATTAAAACAACTTGTGATTAAGCCTGTGGGAGTTTTACATATATACTATTACTTTTTTTTTTTTTTTTTTTTGTGATGGGGTCTCACTTGCTCTGTCGCCTAGGCTGGAGTACAATGGCACGATCTTGGCTCATTGCAACTTCTGCTTGCTGGGTGAAAGTGATTCTCCTGCCTCAGTTTCCCAAGTAGCTGGAATTACAGGTGTGCACCACCATGCCCGGGTAAATTTTGTCTTTTTAGTAGAGATGGGATTTCACGGTGTTGGCCAGGCTGGTCTCAAACTCCTGACCTCAAGTGATCCTGGGCCTCCCAAAGTGCTGGGATTACAGGCGTGAGCCACCGCACCTGGCCTACCATTACATTTTAATCAATTTTTTCACATGCCATGTAAACACTGATTGAGGCACTATAATCTTATAAACCTGGCAGTCGACATGTGACCCTTTTGCTCCCCCTGAAACCTACTGTAGACTTACTAACCTTTCTATGTAGGAAATCAAAGCACAGCAAGATGAAAACATTTCTGTTCACAGTAGATAACGTAGGTAAGAGCAAAGGAAGCAGAATGGATCATAGGACGTCCCTTGTTTATTAATTTTATTATATCTTGTCGATATTTACATGCTTGCCTATTAGTTATAAAATCTGTTTAGCAATAGATGAAGTGAACCACTCAAATGTGAAAATGAGAAAAGAAAACTAGTGAATTGTCAATCATCTTGGCGTGTAAATAAGAAAGGTGTTGGCCGGGCACGGTGATTCACGCCTGTAATCCCAGCACTTTGGGAGGCCGAGGGAGGCAGATTGCCTGAGGTCAGGAGTTTGAGACCAGTCTGGCCAACATGGTGAAACCGTGTCTCTACTAAAAATACAAAAAAAATTAGCTGGGTGTTATGGCGTGCACCTGCAATCCCAGCTACTTGAGAGGCTGAGGCAGGGGAATTGCTTGAACCAGGGAGGTGGAGGTTGCAGTGAGCTGAGATCGTGCCACTGCACTCAAGCCTGTGTGACAGAGGGAGACTCCATCTCAAAAAAAAAGAAAAATAAAAAAATAAAAGTGTCACCTAAAGGAATAGAAACAGTGAACAGGTTGTGTCCACAGGGTTTGACCTTGGGGCAAACCTCTTTTTTTCTATGCCCCATCTAAGGTGACTGAGCTTCCCTGGAAATTGTTGGGGGGTGTACAACATCTCTCCTCTCATCTTGAAATAATTCATCCACTAAGGAGAGAAATTTACCACCAAAGGCCCGAGAAATTAGTGTAGATAATATATTATTTCATTTAATTTAATCTTTGGTAGAAAATAAATGATCTATGATGAAAAACTCTCTTAACTCTTTTCTGTCTGGTAGAATTCAGAACATCTCACTCCCTCATTTATTGAAACACCACATCTATTATTTGGCAGGCTTGTCAGTGGGAGAAGAATCTTACTTAGTCTTTGCCTCAACACTCTAAAATACCCAAGATGTGACTGAAAATGCATACAATAAATTATGCACATGCCTATAGTGGGCTACTAAAGGTTGGTTCTAAATTATTCATACCAACTCAAATGAAAATGGAAGACTAGTTATTTCTCTCCTTTCAAATATCTTTAGGGAAGAAAGAGTGTGAATGTGATTAATGCCACTGAATTATACTCTTAAAAATGGTTAAAATGGCAAAATTTTATATATATATGTAAACATCATAAAAACTCTTTTAAAAATCTTTAAGATTTTTAACCAGGAACCAGAAACGTCTGAAAAGTCCTAGGGCCAGATGCACTCATCTCTAAGGTGACACTTACGTTCCGTCTCTTGATAATGATTACAGAGTCCAGATGAGTGTCCAGCACCCAGTGAGGGCTCCAAAGGTACTAGCTGCCACTTTATCATCTGTCCTTGCCCATTCTAACAGATGGTGTATCTGCGATATCTGAGGGACAAACTTTACGTACCCATAAACTTTTCTGCTTAGTCTTTCCCTCCCGCTCTCTTCTGCTGTTTCCAATATTCTGTTAAATTCAAATACGTGAATTCTTTGTTTCAGGGTTTGAAATTTTCAGTTCTCCATTTTTCAGTGTATGATCAATATGACTGATTTTTAAATTCCATTATTCTGTTGAAATTTAAATTTTGTCATCCGTATTTGAACATACCAATTATAATTACTTCATTGTCCGTGTCTGATAACTCCAATATTGAAGGGTTGTGGGTATTTTTCTTTGTCTTTTTATTCTCTTGATCTGTTCTGATATGGACAGGAGTCAAGGAAATACCGAGTAGAAGAAGGCAGTTCCCCAGCAAAGGCCCCACCCTCAAATCTGGAAACCCACAGCCTTAAATGGAACATGCATTCCTGTTTTGGTGCCCAAATGTTGCCTTTTCCAAGAGCACTCTGGCCTGCCACGCCCCTATCCTGCACCTATGTAAACCCCAAACCCCAGGCTCCACAAGCAGAAGAGTGGAAGAGCAGAAGAGCAGCAGAATGACACAGCAGAGAAGGAGAGAAGAGAAGGAGAGGCCATCCCACAGCCGATCTCCTCTCCAACCATCCCCAGAGGAGTTCGGCTGGGAATGGTTGGAGAGCAGATCGGCTGTGGGATGGCCGAACTCCAGGGAAAGATCATCTTCCACTCCATCCCCTTTCCAGCTCCCCATCCATTCTGCTGAGAGCCACCTCCATCACTCAATAAAACAATCGCATTCACCACCCTTCGAGCCCGTGTGTGACCTGATTCTTCCTGGACTTCAAACAAGGACCCGGGTACCAAGACTGCAGAGTGTAAAAGGCTGTCACCCTGACTCTCCACTGAAATGGTTTAACACTTTAAGCTGTTAAACTATTTAAACTGTTTGTTAAACTGTTAAACTGGTTAAACTGTTTGTTAAACTGTTAAACTGGTTAAACTGTTGGACTGTTAAACAACTGTGAAACTGTTAAACTGGTTTAATAGTTGCTGGCAACTGCTAAAACAGTATTAATTGTAACACACCCTTAGACACTACCCTGGGGATGAAGCCAAAAAGCACTTGCCTCGGCTCCTGCACTTGCCTGTCTGTGGGCTTCCCTTCCTGAAAGGGGTTTCAGCACTCCGAGGCTAAGCCAAGACTCCCTCACAAGTCCCATGACGGGAACAAGGAACTCTCCCGTTTCATTTATTGGTAAGTCTGGTAATTGAATTAAATGTCAGGCATTGTTATTGAAAAAGTTTATGGGCTCTGCATGATGTTATCTCCCTCCTAGAAGATTCATCCTGTCTTCTGGCAGGCTGCTAGTATAGGGACAATCACATTCATCCAATCAGAGACTTAGCTGACACAGGGACGCTTCAGACTTTATAAAGCTTCATCTATCTCTGATATTTTTTCCTCCCAAGCTGCAGCTCTCCACGAGCCCCAACTGTGAATCTGGGGTGTTTTTTGAGGGTCCCATTTTGGGTGACTTCTGAATTCAGTATTTTGCCATGCAATGCCATGAGATGGCAGATAAATCCGTTGAGACTTAAGTGCTATCTGCTGAGGTTCTTAGTGGCATGTCCTCTGTAGATTCAGTGTGAACAAATGCCTCCAGAAAGAAAACCACTCCATATGGATCTCACTTCTGTCTCTCCTTCTTCTTCCTAAGATCTTTACTTCTTAGGCACTAACTGATTTGGAAGTCTGAGTTCCAAATATTGTTTCCCTAGTCCCATGAAATTTTCTGAACAGCTGATGTCTTCTCTGATTCTTAGCGGGTGTTTTGCATATAAAATTATGTCCTCTCACCAGAGAAGTTTAGGATTCAGCATATTCCCTGAGGGCAAAAGCAGCACAAGATTATAGAATTTTAACCCCATAACCTTTGGCAAGTTATTTAAATTGTGTGTGCTCTAGTTCCCTTATACATAAAATAAAGATAAAACCTACTTCATTGTATTATGATGAGGATTAGCTCAATGCGTTTAAAGCCCTTAAAACAATGACAGGGCAATTACTCTACAACTTTTGCCCGTATTAAGCACAGAAGGTACTCCAAGACACATTCTGAGATGAAAAAATTCTGGGTTCACACACCATTTGGTACTCACCATTGATATACAAAGAGGAGTTTGGAATGATGTATATGCTTGAATATCAGTGATATACCTCTGGAAATGTCTCTAAGAGCCCAATGGAAAAGAAAGGTGGCCTTTGGGGTAGAGTTCTGGATAGTTCAGCAAGGTGGTAAGAAGAATCCATTGCCTGCATAGTTTTGAAACTTTGGAATTTTATACCAAGTGTGTATGTATCATCTATTCCTTTTAAAAATCTTTGTTATAGGAAAGAACAGAAAAGAAAAAGAAATAGCAGGCTTTGGAGCTATGCAATCCTGAATTTGTGACCCTTCTCTATCATGTAGGTAAAGCAATGTAATGAGGGGCCTCCTGAAAAAGGAATACCTAGGGTCCTTTATTAGAAAAGAGCAAAAGCTGACTTTCCTTTGTTATTCAGTCTCCCTTTTGACCTCTCACAATTTTTGTAGTTGCAATTTAATGTGGTGCCCCCTCAGTTAAGGGGACATGCATAGGATGAGTGAAGATCCTTTCAGGTATGCAGAGCCCTACCCTGTGGCTTGGCATTCTCACCCTGCCCCTCCCTGTGCCCACACCGAGGCCCTCTCCTGAGGGCGAAGTGCAGCAGCAGTCACTGGGGTGGCAGAGGGAAGGGGAGTCTAAGAGGGTGGGTGGGTGATTGGGCAGCAGAAAACCTGTCCCAGTGAGGCCAGGAGGTGGTGGGAGCTGGACCACATGACAGCTGAGGCTCAAGGACCTCAGCAAACACTGCATTGTTTCATCAGACCTCACCTACCAAGCACAAATTCAAGGGAAAAAAAAAAAAAAAAAAAAAAAAAAAAGAATTTCAAGATAGCCACACTAAACCTCAAGCCTAGGGACCCATTCTGAGCATGGAGCCCTGTGGGACTATCTTGGTTGCAGTCCCATGAAGCTGGTACCACATCCTACCTGTGTGCCATAATTTACTTCTCTGTGGCCTCAGTTTCCTCATGAGTAATGTGGATATTGAAAAAACAAAACAAAACAAATAAACAAAAAACACCTCACACTTTTTTTCTAAGACTTAAATAAGATGTTGAGAGTCACAGGGGGCAGCCAAATGCCTAGGCAGATAGGGGTGGGTTCTCAGTGAAAACCCACCTTCAAGCCAAACACATCCTGAAGGCTGAAACATCGGACTGCTGGTCCCAGATGAAACCTGCAACCAGAGAGAGAACTTCTGTTCCTGTTCACTGGCCTTTCCCGATTGATTGTTTCTGAATTATGCCTTTTAACCAATTGAATGTTGCCTTTTCCAATACTACCCCATCTGAGTCCATAAAAGCCCTGGACTCAGCCATATTAAGGGGACTTTCCTGCCTTTGGATAGGGGGATCACTCCTGTGTACCCTCTCTGCTGAAAGCTGTTACATCACTCAATAAAACTCCCCACCTTTCTCACTCTTCAACTGTCAGCACATCCTCATTCTTCTTGGGCACTAGACAAGAGCTCAGGAACTAGTGCACAAGCCAGACTCGGCCTGGGTGGGCCAAGTGGGTGGGTCATCTCCTGCCACAGGTAGCCTGGCTGAGCTAGGCCCAGGTCAGGTGTCACTGGACGAAGACGCCCAGCTTGCAAAGTGACTGAGAAGAAAATCTTGTGTCAATATTAATGCTAAGTACTTAACAAAGTATCTGGCATGGTGCAAGTCTTTACATGTTAAGTAAAATTATTATAAACCAAAAATAAAATTCTAAGCACCCCCCACCAAAATATCTGAATGGACTTCTCCTAAGCCAGAGCACTCTTAAAATTTAACTTGAAAGACTAGTTCAGGCCATGACAGGAAGTGGGGTTCAGACATGCTTCATTATACCTCTCTGGCATTCACATCAACACAGACCTTAAGTCTGATAAGAAATATTTACAATCTGTTCTCTCCGAAGTCTGCTACCTGAAGCCTTCCTCTGCACAATAAGAACTTTGGTATCCACAATTCTTTATCTTAACCCAGACATTTCCTTTCTACTGATCCCAGATCTTTAGATAAACTCAACCAATTGTCAACCAGAAAATTTTAAAATCTACCTGTAACCTGGAAGCCCCCTCCCCTTACTTTGAATTATCCCACCTTTCTGGGCCTAACCAATGTATTTCTTAAATGTATTTGACTGAAGTGTCATGTCTCTCTAAAACGTGTGAAACCAAGCTGCATCCTGACTACCTTGGGCACATGTTCTTAGGACCTCTTGAGCTCTTGAGGGCTCTTTCATGGGCCATGGTCACTCATATTTGGCTCAGAATAAATCTCTTCAAACATTTTACAGAGTCTGACTCTTTTTGTCAACAATAATTTGGTGCCTGAACACGTGAGGCCTCAGAGAAGCCTCAGGATCCCAAAATAGTTGTTGCCCAAACTCAGAGCTAAGGTACCAGCAAGGGCCCATTGAAAGCCTCCCAGAGTTCGAGCTTCCCTTCAGATGGAACTGGTAAGTCCTTCTGAGCCTTGGACCTCCCTTTGGTTGATGATCCTTGATTTATTCTAAGGTGGATTTTTTTCTCCTAGGAAGTTGGTTGTTTAGAACCCAAATTCTTGTTTGGAGGTTTATCCTAAATGGTCTTCTCCATTGCTTGTATCTCCGCAAATTAATCTTGATTTGACTTGTGTGCACATTTGAGATAGGAACTGAGCTGCCATTTTCATAAATGAGAGATTGAGTTTTCTCAGTTCTGAAGAGAATGGGCATTTTGTTCCTCCCAGCCAAAGGTGCCCCTGGGTGACTGGGGGCCAACTGGGAGTGTCTGGGGTGTTGAATCCCTGGCCCCACATGCAGCAGCCCTATAGGGAGCTCTCAACAAAATTAGCTTTAAAAGGCTCCTCCAGGAAGCACCTATAGGAGCTGGTCTTTGCTGTGCTTTGAGCCCTCCCAGAGGTGCTAGGCCTCCAGAGAGGGAAACTGAGACACATAAGAGGCTGGAAATGACTCAGTGATGACACACTGTGTGGCGTCCCACTTGCAACCAGCACACTTTGATCCACTCCACTAAAACCTGAGGCCATGGCTCAGTTCCTCCTTTTTTTTTTTGGAGACAGAGTCTCACTCTGTTGCCCAGGCTGGAGTGCAGTGGCATGATCTTGACTCACTGCAACTTCTGCCTCCCGGGACCAAGTGATTCTCTTGCCTCAGCCTCCCGAGTAGCTGGGATTGCAAGTGCACGCCACCACATCCGACTAATTTTTGTATTTTTAGTAGAGACGGAGTTTCACTGTGTTGGCCAGGCTGGTCTTGAACTCCTGAACTCAGGCAAAATCCACCTCCCTCAGCCTCCTAAAGTGCTGGGATTACAGGCATGAGCCGCAGCTCCCAGCCAGTTCCTCCTTTTAAAGAAAAAAAGGTGGGGAATAACCCTCTTTCAGGCACTCCATTGGTTTTATGGTGCCTCTACTTGTGAGAGTTTGTGTAAAATGGAAATATTTTTCTTTTTGTGAACAATTACATCAAAGAAAAACAGCACTAAGATTGACCTTCAAACTATAGAGTTCCTAACTTCTCTTTTTCTCTATTTTCTTTTCTGCCTGCTTTAAATCTGCTGTTGCTTTTCTACTGAGATAAGAAACACTGTCTCCAACTGGGTTTGTGTGTGTGTGTTTTGTTTGTTTGTTTTGCAAGCCAGTAAATTTGCATTAATAGCTAGAATTCTGAAGTAAAAGCTATAGGATCTTTGTGTGTGTGTGTGTGTGTGTACATATATATGTATTTAAAAGGCCTTTATGTTTTTTATTTGTTTTCTTTCCTATGACTTTGTTCTTCTTGAGAGAGTTTTTCTTAATTTCTAACAACCTGGAATCCTTTAAAGGAACTAGAGAAGGCATCAGACTCCTTTTTGGGGAGAAACCTCTGTTTTTCCTTATGAAATCCCAAGAGTATAAACAGACAAGTTTCCCTTCAGATATTAAACTGCTTGTTTGTATTGTGTTACCTTTTTTCAACTAAAATAGTTATTAAAACAGAGGCTACTCTTGGATGCTTAAAATAAGAAAGAGTGTAGTTTAGACACTTAGAGAAATGTCTTTGTTTAAAAAAAAAAAAAAGGTGCACTGTGAAAGCACAGACTAGCCTCATGATAATTCTCTTTTAGGAGTCCCAGGATACAGTGTGGACTTTCCCCAGAGCTCGGAGGTCCAATTAAAAGATGGAGAATAAAATTAGAACTACCTATCTAAATAAAATTCCTCTCTTTACACAATCCTATGATAGATTTCTATACTTTTATGCTTAACTTGGCAATTAAATTTGTTTTATTTCCCTCTAGCATACCAGGCTTTTTCTCTCTGTGCTTTCAGATGTCAATTTTGCTATCTGATTTTTCACCTAAGAGCTGTTTCTTTTAATATGCAAATTTAGGGCTATTCAGTTGACAACTGCTTAGGGTAAGGACACAGGTTATCAAGAATTTAAGTCAGGCGTGGTGGCTAATGCCTGACCTCCCAACACTTTGGGAGGCTGAGGCAGGCAGATCACCTGAAGTCAGAAGTTTGAGACCAGCCTGGCCAGCATGATGATACTCCATCTCTACTGAAAATACAAAAATTAGCCGGGTGTGTTGGTCCACACATGCCTGTAATCCTATCTCCTTGGGAGGCTGAGGCACGATAATTGCTTGAACCCAGGTAGTGGACATTGCAGTGAACTGAGATGGCACCACTGCACTCCAGCCTGGGCCACAGAGCAAGATTCTGTCTCAAAAAAAAAAAAAAAAAAGAATTGCAAAGTCTAATAAAATGTACTTCTATTGGCATGCCTAATATGTCTATGTATTTGTGTTGTGTGTATAATATTTCACTACTAAAAATATATGAAAGTGCTCTAATTAATTGGCTTAAACATTTTTTAATCAGAAATTTTTTTATAAGAAAAAATATAGATTTTAAGTGAAATGCTTTTCCCTTTTCTTTCTTTTTTTTTTTTTGAGACGAGTCGAGAATTGCTTGCACCTGGGAGGCAGAGTGACAGAGCAAGTCACTCCGCCTCCCGGGTGCAAGCAATTCTCTGCCTCAGCCTCCCGAGTGGGTGGGATTACAGGCGCCCACGACCACACCCGGCTAATTTTTTTGTATTTTTAGTAGAGACGGTTTCACCATCTCGGCCAGGCTGGTCTTGAACTCCTGACCTTGTGATCCACCCACCTCGGCCTTCCAAAGTGCTGAGATTACAGGCATGAGCCACCGCGCCCTGCCCAGTCAAATGCTTTTTCACGCTCACATGACTTAATAAATAAGCTGGCTTTAAAATTATTGGTAAAATAATATTTAAAATGTCTTAAGAAGTGTTAGCATTTTTGTTTGCATGTATTAATCAAATGGTTTCATATTTATTCCTACAGAATACCTAAAGTGTCAAGATTTGCCATAAGGGTTATAAAACTATAAACCCAGCCCAAAACAGAAGGATCTTACTTGTGTAATTTGTGATAAATAAGACATGTAATATAGTCGGTTTAATGAAAACAGCTAAATCCTGAGTTATTGGTTTAAAAAAGTGCCTTTATATTTAACCATAAGTTTCCCTATTTTTAGGTAAACACATGAAATTCATAGGTTATAAAATGGTTAACAAAGAATTCACTTTAAATAATGACTATCAACAGTTTTCATAAATAATCTAGGTAAACTATTAATCAGGTAAATGCAATGGAATAAATGCTTGTAAACAAACTTGTCATATAATTTAGAATCTACGGTTATATTATAGTAGATATTAGTTAAATGTCTAGGTATTTTCCATTTTAAAAATTGTCAGAAAATATTTTTTAAATGTATTCTTATTAAAAGGTGAATCGTTTTACCTAATTCAAAGTTACTTAAAGCTTAAGTATAAAACAAGGTGAAAGGAATCAGTAAATTAGAACTGTAAATTATAGCTATAAAGAGGTATTTTGGGTAAGAAAGTCAAAAAAGGAAAATAATTTTATATGAGAAATAATCTTGTATGGTGAAATTTTGTCCTAAAATAAAATGACTGGGTTTTTCAAGGAAGAGGGACATTTAGGACAAAATGAAAAGTTCAAACATGTCTTGAATGGTCTAAGTCATAATAGAGTCATTAAAAAAAAGAATTTATAAAAATGTTAGGTGATTAATTGGCTTTAATTAAAGAAAATTATAATAAAGTTTTTCTAAAATTAAACTTTGATATTAAACATACACTAATACAAAACTAAATGATTGGTTAAAACAAGATTTTATTTAAAATGTTGATTTATTCTTAAAGCAAAAAATGTTTAATTTGTGAATTCTATAATCTGTCTGAAATTTTTCAGATTGATATCTCAGAAGCTCACCTCTTTCTTTTAAAAAGGCCTTGGATGATAACTTTCCTTCACCTTTTATTGGCACCTATAAAATTTAAAATCTAAAGTAAGGGAGAGTTTTTCTAATAGGCAAATTAAATATATTTTGGATCTGCCTTTTTAAATTCTGTATGCCTGCTATATCTCTATCTTTATATGTGTCATGTGAAAGTGATACTTCACTACCAAACTCTATGAAAGAGCTCTGATCAAGTAACTTTAAAAAAAACGTAAGTACTCACTAGACTGGTAGAAGCTAGCTCAGATGCCTTTTAATTTACATCACTTTGATAATCTTTGGTAAAATTAATTTGGTAAATTTAATTTCAAAACTCTCCAGTAATTTAAAATCTTAAAGTTATGTCGTGTTAAATTAAGTAATCTCAGGGTTGTTGTTTTTTTTTTTTTTTTTTTTGTCCTCAACTGAGAGTTCAGGTTACTAGAAGTTAAAATTGTAGGATCATAAAAATGTTTTTGGTGAAATTTACAAACCACAAGGATATGGATTTTGCTAAAGAAAGTGTAGGTCGGTGGCTGACACCTGTAATCCTAGCACTTTGGGAGGCTGAGATGGGCGGATCACGAGGTCAAGAGATCGAGACCATCCTGGCCAACATGGTGAAACCCCGTCTCTACTAAGAATACAAAAATTAGCTGGGTGCGGTGGCCCACACCTGTAGTCCCGGCTACTCGGGAGGCTGAGGCAGGAGAATCGCTTGAACCTGGGAGGCAGAGGTTGCAGTGAGCCGAGATTGTGCCACTGCACTCCAGCCTGGCACAAAGTGAGATTCCCTCTCAAAAAATAAAAATAAAAATAAATTAAAAAATAAAATGTAGGGTTTTTTTTCTAATTAAGAAACTATTTAAGAGTTGCTTTAAAATACAGGAAAAATTATACAGATAAAACTAAATGGATAAAAGGAAAAATTAAGCCAGAGCAACAAAAGTTAATTCTGAGAACTTTGATTACCAAAATGATAGTCAATGTGGGGGAGGGGCAAAACCAAGTAACTACACTAGAGGGTATAATGTAAAACCAGAGGGTATAATGTAAAGGAATTGTTCCATTTTGTAGATTGGTATCATCAGCTTCTTGAGAAACTTTTACCATAATAGATGGTTAAAAAAACCATCTTAAGGACACAATCCTTAATTTTAAATGCTACAGAATATAAAAGCTTGTTTGGGTTGACCCAGAACCCACAGCTCACTATTGAACCATCACTAATGAGTGTATGTGATTCCAATGCACAGGAGGAGAGAACAACCAGCCTAGTGGACTGGAAAAATGGCACTGTAAGGTCTGTTTGCCCTGAGAAGGGACTACCCAGCTCTCCTTGTAAAATAATACCAAGTGGAGAACCCCAGATGAAGCAGTTAGTATGCTTCATATGCAAGCCATGTGGGACTGGCTTTATGATAACTGGGATATCCTCCCACCAAATATGCCTATTACCCTGGTCATAGTAAATTTTGGGGTTAAGTGGGGAGCTCTTTCACATGGGTGCCCCTCCTGCAGAATCATATGACTGTCTGAGAAGCCTTATCAAGTTTACTGTCCCTCATGGGTTTTACAGATGCAACTCCCTGCTAGGAACACAAATTCTTTTTCACCAGAAAAAGTAAAATGGTCTGAGGACAGTAAAAAAAAGTTCCTGGGACCAGAACACAAAAACATACAGGTTAATAGAACTATGAAATTTAAGATGTTTAAACAGGCTTTATGTAAAGTAGCTGTAACCCCTTTACCTAAATGTCTTATGAAAATAAGTATTGTATCTAACTGGGGGATATTTCCCCTATCTAGTACTATAAAACTGAAGGCATGTACATCTGCTCTTTGAGAACTGTTAATCTGACTCACTAAATGAAAACTAGTAAGATTGCCTGAGCCTACAAAATAGGCTAAAGGGTGGAGTGTTAGTTGAGACAAATCCCCTACTTCACAGCCCTTTGTGAAGTATTTATTGGGGCTTAATACAAAAAGGCTGTACTTTCCAATGACAAAGACTGGACTAGAGAATTTCCACTTGAGGAACATTTACTGCCTTGCGATGAAATGTTAACTGAAGCTACCCCTAGGCTGAATGAAAATAATGGTGCCCAAAAGAGTAAAATAAAAATGGTTTACATGGAATCTTGCTACCTGGGGATACAAGGAGAAGATACTTACAAGCAGAGAGCTTCTTTTTTCCTTAGGACTAATTCTCTCTATGTGAGGATCGGCTAGATTCTACAGTGCCCGATAGACAGCTCTCATGAGTTATTTGGCTTGCGAATGGCATTTCCAAGGTGAACAAACATCTTGTTTGAAAGCTGCTGCTCTGGTTAAAGAAGGGTCAAAAAAAAAATCTTTTTCTTTTGAGTTATTTGGGTGAAGTATGTTTTTGTAAGCAAATTTACCTTTCTCTCTGAGTTCTCCAAAATTCGGGTTGTGATTTTCTGACAATATAGTTATTTGCATAAATTTAGTAATAGTCTTTTAAAACGAAACAATTGGAGACACTGGTTATTTTACCAAGACTTTAACTAAAATAACATATTTTAGGTAAAAAGTTCCAGCAAAGCCAACTTAAAAGGAGCTTATATGGCCAATGAATTCTTGTTACATTTTAAGCAAATAATCAGGCCAAGTATAATAAGCCTAAAACTTATTTTGCACACAAATTGGTCTTACTATAATTTCTCTTTAATAGAAAAGGAGGGCTAGAGTAGAAGAAATTGTTTCCAAGGAAAAGCGTAACACTTGATACTAGATTTCAGCCCTAACTTTTCTTTTTTTAAGTGCAGATTGAATCATGAATTATTTCTTGGCTACAATAATCCTATACAGAGTACTAGATTATAATTTTTTTTCATATCTTTAGTTCATGCCCTAATGGAATAGGTTCCTTTTTCTGTTCAAACACACAAAAATTCTTTGATTGTCAATACATTAATGTTGTTATCTCTCCTTGTTTTACTTCCAAGGAAAACCAAATCATGGTATTCTGAAGAACAGAGATGCAAATCTCTCTCATTTGGCCTTCCACTGAGTCTGATCTGTTTTTCACTGCAAATGCCCTGCTGCTAAAACTATGCAAGCACCATCCCCCCAGGCCCAGGGATTGTCTCAGAAGAGGTGGGTGTGAGAGATAGTAAGGGCTGGTTTTGAGGAATAAAATTAGGTCAAGGTCAGACCTTCCAAAGCAAGGATAGATACAAAGATGCCTAAAGAGCTGGTAAAACAAGGGACTTTGTCTTCTAAGCTATTATGTGTCACTTTTGCATCCACCCCAACCATAAAGCATTTTTTGCTTCCTATAGAATTAAAAGAAAACATTTGTGACAGAAGAAATATACCTTGTGATAATGCTTCCTGGATATAATACTCCCAGTTATGAGTTGAGAAGATAAATATATTAAAACAAATTTCATTCAGAGCAATGCTTATGATTTGTATAGCTAATTGCTATAAATCTGTAACTAAATCCAAACTTACAGTAGGTCAACGCATAAAAGTTACAGTCAGTTTTGTAACCTTGCCTTTGGTTTTTGTTTGCTGACTTTTTACCTAAAATAATAATAATTTTAAGAGATAATAAATACCTGTCCACATTCATCTTATCTGGCCTATAACAATTAATTGGCTCTAAGTCTTTTTACTCTTAAGGCCCTTGGCCATAGGGACTCCCACCGAAGGACAGGATGGACGCAGGGAGGGCAGCCCTGCCACCCCAGCAATGCTATAAGAGAAAATAAAACTTTACTGGCTATTGATGTTGCCTCTGGCAAATCTTGTCAAGAAGGAGGAGAATGTAAACCAAAAATAAAATTCTAAGCACCACCCCCAAACATCTGAATGGACTTCCTCCTAGGCCAGGGCACACTTAAAATTTAACCTGAGGGACTGGTTCAGGCCATGATGGGAAGTGGAGTTCAGACATGCCTCATCGTACCTCTCTGGCATTCACATCAACACAGACCTTAAGTCTGATGAGAAACATTTACAATTTTTTCTCTCTGAAACCTTCCTCTGCACAATAAGAACTTTGCTCTCCACAGTTCTTTATCTTAACCCAGACATTTCCTTTCTATTGATCCCAGGTCTTTAGATAAACTCAACCAATTGTCAACCAGAAAATTTTTAAATCTACCTGTAACCTGGAAGCCCCCTCCCCCTACGTCAAATTGTCCCACCTTTCTGGACCGAACCAATGTATTTCTTAAATGTATTTGACTGAAGTGTCATGTCTCCCTAAAATGTATAAAACCAAGCTGCACCCCGACCATCTTGGGCACATATTCTTAGGACCTCCTGAGGGCTGTGTCATGGGCTATGGTCACTCATATTTGGCTCAGAATAAATCTCTCCAAATATTGTACAGAGTCTGCCTCTCTTCATTGACACTATTAAATTATTAATGAGACTATGATTGGTATTACTTGATCAATTAAGAACTTGTGAATGCTACATATGAAATATAAACTATGAAATACATTGTGAAATAGTGTAAAGTTGGTATCATGAACACATGCCAACATCACAAGAGACAAAATCATGGAACACCAGATTAAACAGGGCTATTCTTCCTTTAGTAGGAGAGGAATTGTCTCATCCATCCATAAAGTCCAACTAGGCCACCCACGTGCAGATCATCTCAGTCAGTTCACAACAAAGTATCTGACTGTTATGGATCCAACTGGGAAGAAGTTGGTCCCAGTGAGGTACCTGTGGTTCCCAGAAGCGGGGTCAAGGACCTGAGTCCCAAAGGCAACCAACATATCAAGGAGATCTGTCTCCCTTAGGAAAAGGAGGGTGAGACTTTCGCTAAGGGTCAGGCTTGGAAGTTGGTGGGAAGAGTTGGTGCCTATCTTCTGGGTATTGTCCGATTTGCACCAGAAACACATCCTGTCTTCAAACTAAGAACACCTATTGGTGTGCCATTTTCATGCTTCCATGGGACAGGAGTGGTCATAGGTTTGAAAGGAGCTGGGCACATTCCTCAGCCCCGGGCTCAAAACTCCCTGAGCCTAGTACTGTTATGCCCAGACCGTTTATTCCCCGAAGAAGACCACCAGAGTCCAGAGTCAAATCTAAGCAGCAAGGATCTTTATTACAGGTTCGAACCTGGAACTCTCCCTCGCTCGCGAAACGAGACGGGCAGGAGAGCTCCCCCACTGAGCTCCGAGCAGTGTTATATAGTCTAAGGAAAGTGGGCATAGAGTTATTATACAAATCAGATATATGATTGGCTAGTGTTTGAACAAGGCGATTTGGCTAACTATGATTGGTTCCCGCCATTTCTGATATTTCGGTTCAACCTTTGAGGCGGGAGAGCAGGTTTATGGCAGCAAGAGTTTATCTTACTTAAACACGTCTTGTGACCTTTACAAAATCTCTGGTACGTGCAGAAAAACAGGTACTCATAGAACTTACGAAATCTCTGGTATGTGCAAAACAAAATCTCTGGTACGTGCAGAAAGACAGGTACTCACAGAACTTACGAAATCTCTGGTATGTGCAAAACAAAATCTCTGGTACGTGCAGAAAGACAGGTACTCACAGAACTTACGAAATCTCTGGTATGTGCAAAGATTAGAGAGCAGAACAAAAGGTGTAGTGGGGGGGGTGGGTACACATCTATCTTTGTGTCCTTTCAGTACAAACACATCCCATCCTCCCATCCCACCACATATCGCCATATATCTCTCAAACTCCCTGAGCCCAGTACAAACACCACCTAGAAAGTCTCCGATAAGGAGACAGCCGTTCAAGGTTTTACTGAAAGCACGGGAACCAAAAGAATTTCTTTGTTCTCCTGTAACTTTCGGGCTATAAAAAGCAAACACTCGCATTGTTTGGGGCCCTCTTGTATGCTGTGGAATGGAGGGACCAGGTTCGAACTTGTAGTAAAGATCCTTGCCGCTTGGCTTTGACACTGGACTCTGGTGGTCTTCTTTGGGGAACAAACGGTCTGGGCATAACAGGTTTAGCCTTCTTTCCTGTCCTCAACCCAGAACACCATCCTCTTTGCCTCTGCCTGCTCTACCTTCCTTATGGGTTTGAGTAGCTCTTCTTTTCATTCACCACAGTGCCATCATCCCTGTCCATGCTCTGCTAATCCGAGATACTCCAGGGTATGTTCCCTTCCTTGCATTCCATTTATAGGGTGGTGGGGTGGGGTGGTAGCCAGAGGGGGATGTGGAGGTTAACAGGGGAGAAATCATAACATGTTTGTGGAGTGATAGGGATGATTCATATATGGTGCAGGCCAGTCATTCAGTGTCAGTTTTCTCCATGGTACTGAGCCAGTTCTCCAAATGTTAACATTTTAAAGACACAGTGTTGGGAGAGGAAATCTGCTGGGAGCCCTGAGCATTCCTTTATGCTTTTGCTGAGTACACCAATAATTCAAAGTCCCCCCACTCTTTACCTGGGAGATTTCTCAGAGTTCTCTTTTAGTGAGCAACAAACAGGGATGCTTGAGAGATGAGGTAACACCCCCACAGAGAGCATGATTGCTCCCACTCCCAAGAAAGGCATAGGATCTCCCAAGCTCAGTATTCCTCTCTTATAACACGACTCTCAGCAAGTGTAAGCATCCACGCAAGTCCACCGTCATCGCCCCCGTGGGGCTTAGAGGGCATATAGAGCCAGTGCAAACAGGAGGCTCTGGCAACTACTTTTGTTGAAAGGAATAAAGTCCTTTGCCTCTGACCCAGAGGGTTTCTGTCTTCTGCCAGCATGTCAATCTGTGGCGAATTAACTTGTAAACTTGCAAGTAGGATAAAATCATAGGCCCTCTACCATTCCTGATACGTAGGTTTAATCTTATCAGTACTAAACCTCATCAGAGTGCACCAGTTCTCTGCTTCCCTTTGCAATTTGCATCAAAGTCAACTCCACTAATATGGTCTTCGTGGTCTTCCAGGCCCTGCATAGCCTGGCCCTGCCCACCTCTCCAGGATCTTGTGCCAATTGTGTCCAAATCTCTCTGCTTTTGAGTTATATGGGGAAAAATTTGTCCCTGACATCTGGGCACTGGTATGACACTTACAAGTAAGCTTCTGTGTTGCTAGTAGCATGGCCTCTTGCTGATGGCTAGACCATGTTGTTCTCCAGATGGACATAAATACCAGAATCACCCAATCAAATCCCAAATCCCATAACAGGTTCTTTCTATCATGAACTTTCTGAAACACAATTGTTCTTCCTGACATACTTTGTCCTTTATTGCCATGAATAGTAAACCCAACTTATTTAACTACTTGTGCATTCCTGGTACTCTTTGGTTGGAGGACATCAGCATATACACATGCTGATCTTCTTTCAGTTTATCAACATTCCATTTTCTTTCCTGCCACAGGCACTTTGCACATACTATTCCTTCTGCCTACAACATTGTTCTCTTCACTTCTTTGACCTAGCTAGCCCCTCCCCATCTTGAAGTTCTCAGCATAAATATCACTTTCTTTAGGATGTTTTCCCAACTCGTTTTGCAAAATTTGGGTGTATTCTCTGATAGTGCCTTAGTAATATACATTCGTTTGTGTTACTCTTTATTTATTTAATATCTTTAAGGGTAAATACCAGTCTTCCTTGCTCACTGCTATAGACCAGCATCTATTAGGAGGCCTAGTACATTGTGGACACTCAGTATTCATCATTTCTTTATTCTGCAAATAATTATTGAGTTGATCTAGGATCCAAAGTTAAAACTCTCCAAGTCCTGGTCCTCATGGAAATTCCATTTTAGTCAGAAAAGATAACATAAGAAATAACTAAGTCCCTTAACAAATATTTATTGAGCAACTCCTAGATACTGCACATTGTTCTGGAAGGTAGGGATGTGGCAGAGAACAAACCTGATATGATTTGTATTCTCTCAGACTTTACATTTTGTTTTACATATGTTCATGTTAGTGTATAAATATACACTATATTAGTAGATAATACAATATATTAATAGGTCTATATGAGGTTTAGTACTGATAAGATTTCGTGTAAAATAACATGGTATGGTGATAGATAATTAGAGTGGGTGCCATTTTTGGTATGATAGTCAAGGTCTCTCTGAAAAGTTGATATATGACCTGTGGAAAAATAGAAAATACTGTCATTGATCATGTGAGCCCCTGATGTTCACTGTAGTAAGTTTTTTATCTGAGCAAGGTGGAGAGCCATTGGAAATTGTTGAGCAAAGTAGGAAATTAACTTACATTTGAACAGGATTTTTCTGGCTGTTGTGAGGAGTACTGACTCAAGAGTGGGAGGTGAGGGACTACAGTGATAGGGAAATTAGGTAAAAGGCTACTCAATTACTCAAATGAGAAATGATGGTGGCTTAGATCATGATGCCTGCGGCACATATGGAGATGCACTTCTGGAATCCTTCTTTAAAGTGGAACTTGCCATCCAACTGAGAAAAGTGTGGTTAGCTGACAATTTCCACTTGTTAGCTACTTCAGGATCTTCAAATACTTCAAATTTTGAAATTTTGGATGTGCGCAGTGTCTCATGCCTGTAATTGTAACACTTTGGGAGGCAGAGTTAGGAGGATAGCTTGGTTTAGCAGTTCAGGACCAGCGTGGGCAACATAGCAGGAACTTGTCTCTACAAAAAAAAAAATTTTTTTAATTAGTCAGGCATGATGACATGAACCTGTGGTCCCAGCTGCTCAGGAGGCTGAGATGGAAGGATCACTTGGGGCCAGGAAGTTGGGGCTGCAGTGAGCCACGATCATGCCACTGCATTCCAGCTGGGTGACAGGGAAACCCTGTCTCAAAATTGAACTTTTATCTTTTCCTGGGCTAGTGATATGCAGTATGATACTCTCCCATGTTGCTGGGCAGTGGCAGTGAGCCACAGCTCCCAACCAGCCATATAATCCCAATGGTAAACAAATAATACTATACAGTGTAATGTATTCAACAAACTTATATGAAATATCCACCATCTTATTATAGAATATGTATTATGCTAGATTATTTTGGCCAACTTTAGGCTAATGTAAGTGTTCTGAGTACACTTAAGGTAGACTGGGTTAAGCTATAATGCTCAGTAGGTAGGTGTATTATATGCATTTTTTACTTATGATATTTTTAAATTACACTGAGTTTATCTAGACATAAACCCGTGGTAAGTTGAAGAGTGTCTGTAATCTCTTTATATATCTCATATTGGTTCAGTTTCTTTGAAAAACTCTGACTAATACATACAGTCCCAAATAAATTTTGACACTCCTACTCTGTCTCATTATCTGTATCCCAATGAACCCAGTCTGTGACAGAGGTTAATAGAGGATAGGAAAAGTGTACAGATTCAGGATACATTTGAAGATAGAGCTGACAGAATGTGCTGATGAATCAGATATGCCATGGAAGACAAATATTTATTAAGTGTTTCTTAAACAAATATGTGATAGATATTACCACTCCTCACCAATTTTGAATCTGGGAAATTCTGCACAAAAGGGAATGTCACATTTTCTTGTCCTCTTGAAGTTAGACATAGCAATGTTCTTTTCTCTGGTAAATGAAATATGAATGAAATTTTAAAAATGATCATTTCCTTTTGGGAGCAATTAAGAATTGTTGAGTGTTTTTCCATGCTTTCTTCTCCCTACTGCTATAACTGGTAAAGTTCCGAGAGTATAGTCTCCATCATTATGTGTTCCTGAATGAGCTCAATGTGTATCACATACCCCTTCTGATTCATGATAAACAAGTACAGTGAACAAGAAACAAACATTGCTGTGTTAAGCTACTGACCAAGAAAATGTTATATTTTATTACAACAGCCTAATCTAGGTTAACCTGACTGAAATAGCTGTTGGGGCTGGAAGTGAAGTGCTACAGAGACAAAACCCATAAAAACCTAAATGGCATTGATTTTTTTTTTTTTTTTTTTTTTGAGAAGGAGTCTGGCTCTGTCGCCCGGGCTGGAGTGCAGTGGCCACATCTCAGCTCACTGCAAGCTCTGCCTTCCGGGTTTACGCCATTCTCCTGCCTCAGCCTCCCGAGTAGCTGGGAACACAGACGCCTGCCACCTCGCCCGGCTAGTTTTTTGTATTTTTTAGTAGAGACGGGGTTTCACCGTGTTAGCCAGGATGGTCTCGATCTCCTGACCTCGTGATCCGCCCGTCTCGGCCTCCCAAAGTGCTGGGATTACAGGCTTGAGCCACCGCGCCCGGCAATGGCATTGATTAAGCAGTTGGGTGGTGAGGAAAAAATTCATTGAGAATTCAGAGATATTAAGGACATTGTTTAAGTTCACACGTCTGATAAATGGGACAGGTGAATTTGAATGCAACTCTACCTGACTCTAAAGTCTATGTCATTGGTCACTATTGCCTCTCAGTTTTGGCTTACGTGGTGAGATAGTGGTAATCTGCCTTTAACTGATACATTTATTCTTTCAATAAATATTGATTATTTGTAGTAATATTGACTGTGTTCTAGGCACTGTGCTAGACAGGCAGAGGAGCATATAAATCAGTAAGTCAATTTTTAGTCATGTTGAGTTTTACCTGACTTTGGGACTGCTGGATGGAGAGAATGGTCCAGTAAAAATTAATTAATTAATTAATGTGATGAATGTGTCAAGCATTTATACTGTTTGTGTTACTGCTGGGGCTGGAGTGGTGAGAAAATCCCTCTTAATCATGGTTTCTAATTATTTCTATACATCTTTGGATTCTATTTTTAATATTTTGTTGGGTTTTTTTAAAAACATCTAGGTTCATTCAAAATAATGGTCTGGCTGGGCACGGTGGCTCACACCTGTAATCTCAGCACTCTGGGAGGCTGAAGCCAGAGGATTACTTGAGCCCAGGAGTTTGAGACTAGGCTGGTTAACATAGGAAAACCCTGTCTCGCCAAAGATACAAAAAATTAGCCAGGCATTGCGGTGTGCACCTGTGGTTCCAGCTACTTGAGAGGCTAAGGCAGGAGGATCGGTCAAGCCTGGGAGATGGAAGCTGCAGTGAGCCGTGATTGTGCCACTGCAGTCCAGCCTGGGTGACAGAGTGAGACCCTATCTCGAATAATAATAATAACAGCCTGTAGTTTTCCCCTTTTGTACTGCTTTTGTTTGGTTTTGGAATTAGGGTAATATTTAAATCATAAAATGATCAAGAAGTGTTGCCTCCTCTTTTATTTTCTGGAAAAGATTGTGTATGTTGGTTTTAATTCTTTAAATGTTTGGTAGACTTCTCCAGTGAAACCATCTTCGCATGGAGACTCCTTTCTCTGAAGCTTTTAAATTAAAAATTCAATATCTTTCATGGTTATAGGATTGTCAGATTATGTATTTTATCTTGGTTGAGTTTTGGTAAGTTGTGATTTTTTTGAGGAATGTGTCTTTTTCTTCTATGCCGTCAAACGAATGAACATAAAGCTGTCCATACTGTTACTTATTATCTTTTTGATTATGTAAGCTCTACAGTTGTTTCTCATTTCATTCCCAATATTCGTGATTTGTGCTTTTTTATTTTGTTTTGCTATCAAGAGGTTTATTAACTGTACTGGCTTTTTTGTCATAGAACTTCCTTTTGGTGATGTTTGCAGCGTATATCTTTTTCCATGCTTTCACTTTAATCTACCTATGTCATTTAATTTGAATTGAGTTTCTTGTAAACAGTAGCCTATCTTCTCAAAAGTTCCTGAGACGGTTTTATTTGTTTTTGGCCTATTTCTATGTTCAGATTAGATAAATTCTATTGATAGGTCCTCACTTCACCAATTCTATCCTCTGTCTTCTCCACTAGAGCTTATCCAGGAAGTGTTTCTTAATTCAGATATTATATTATTTCTGACTGAGAGTTTCTAGTTTTTCATTTGCTTCGAGAGAATTTCAAATTTCTTGTTAAAGTATTTTTATGATGGCACCTTTAAAAATCCTTGTCTAGGGTGTCCCAGCCCTGGAAATGAATAGGCTTCTGGGTGAAGCTGCTTATTGTGGTGGGAATATGCTGGATTCCGCTACACTGTTGCAGCCTATCTCTGGTGATAAAGGATAGCCCAACAGAGAAGAAAAGAAAGCACTCTCCCTGGCCCCTTACTGTCAGCGGATCCCCCTGGCCACTGCTATCAAGCTCTGTTGGTATTGATGATGGCATTTAAGTTCAATTCAGGGAAGAAATGAGCCTGCCTGGGCTTTCTGTTGTAGCTAGTTTGGTGTTTGGGAAATGTTGAGCCTGGGTTGCCTTATTCTGTTGACCTGGGGGGAGTCATAAGACACCCTACTCCTACAGGTTGCTCCCACAGTCCTGGGATCCCTTACTAGTTTGCCTTCTTCTTTCCACCTTTCAGAGATTTTTTTTGATTGCTTCTTGTATTCATTACATAGTATGTAGTTGTACTTAGCAGGAAGGAGCAGGGAAAAAAGTGAGTCCGTGGACTGGATGTTCACTCATTTTTATCATTTTGTCATTTTGATTTATCTCTATTATTTTGGGGTGTATTTCTTTGTATAAACTTTTTAGTTGTTGCTTTAGGTATTACATTATATATTATAGATATTATTGCATTATACATACATTTCTTATTATAGTTTACCCATGTCCTCATTTCACCAGTTCAAGTGAAGTGTAGAAAACTTTCTAGGCTTTAATTCCCTTTGCCTCCCCTATTTATGATACAATCATCTTAAACATTAATATTTTTCTAAACACTTTATGAACCATACAAGACAATGCTATAACTTGTATTTTAATTGTCAAACATAATTTGGAAAACTAAAGAGAAGAAAAGTGGATTGTATTTACCCCAACTTTGCTCTTTTCATTGTTCTTTCTTCCTTCCTGATATTCCAAGATTCCTTCCTTTATCATTCTTTTCTGTTTATTTTCTCTAACCGTTCATTCAGGGCAGGTCTCTTCGTGACAAATTCTCTTAGTTTTCTTTAAATCTGAGACTATCTTGGTTTCCTCTTCTTTTCTGAAAGATGTTTTCACTGGATATAGATTTCCAGATTAATAGCTCATTTCTTGTAGCACTTGAAAAATGCTTTGTCACTTCCTTCTAGACATCATGGTTTCTGATGAGAAATCCACTGTCAACCTAATTGTTTCCTCTGTATAGATAATGCATCACTTGTCCGTTGCTGCTTTCAGGAATTTTCCCCCCAAATTTGAAAATTTTTCTACTGGTATTTCTTCGAATATGCTTCCAGTTCCACTCTCTTTCTTGCTTCCTATGAGGCTATGATGGCAGGAATATTAGGTCTTTGGTAATAGTCAATCAAGTACCTGAGGTTCTGTTCTTTTTTTCCCAGTATACTTTCTCTCTTTGTTCATATTAGGTAATTTTTATTATTCTATTTCAAGCTCACTGATTCAATCTTCTGTCTTCTCTATTCTGCTTTTGAGTTCATCCAGTGATTTTTAAAATTTTAGTTTTTACATTTTTAGTTCTAAAATGTATCTTTGAGTTTTCTTTATGTCTTCTATTTCTTTGTTGAGGCTTTCTATTTTTTATTTGTTTCAAGCGTGTTTGTAAATGCACATTGAAACCTTTATATGATGGCTGCTTTAAAGTACTTGTCCGATAATGCCAACATCTGTGTCATCTCAGCGTTTTTTTCTTTTTGGGACGGAGCCTTGCCCTGTTGCCCAGGCTGGAGTACAATGGTGTGATCTCAGCTCACCGCAACCTCCGCCTCCCTGGTTCAAGCAATTCTCCTGCCTCAGCCTTGCGAGTAGCTGGGATTACAGGTGGCTGCCACTATGTCCGGCTAATTTTTTGTATCTTTAGTAGAGGTAGGGTTTCACCATGTTGGCCAGGCTGGTCTCGAACTCTTGAGCTTATGATCCGCCTGCCTCGGCCTCCCAAAGTGCTGGGATTACAGGCGTGAGCCTCAGTGTTTTTATGTTATGAGACTCTGGATATTATTTAAATCTTTTGTTTCAGCAGAACTTCTCTGACACCATATCAGTGGGGAAAGAAGGAGTGTTGCCCTATAACTGCTAGGTGAGTGTTCCCTACTCAGATTCCCCACTCAGCCTCCCTTGATACCCAGAGAAGTAGGGGTTCTTCATCACTACCGGGAAAAGGGTAGGAATCCCCACAAGGCCAACACTGAATTACTCTGTCTCGGTGTTATAGGGGATATCTCATTACTGTTTACAATATGGCTTCTACTGAAACCATGGGGGAATGCCTCCTTATTACCAGGTGGGGATGAATGTCACAGACTCCCATTCATCTTCCTCTGAAACCACTCCGATGCGGGAGAAGTAGTGCCTTGTTATAGCTAGGTGAGGATGCAAGTCTAAGCTCCCCACTTGGTCTTTGTTAATCCAGAGGTGGAGTAAGGCCACATTCTTTGCCACGATATTTGGCTGGAGTAGGGTGGTTATTTTCTAAAGTTTTCCATGTTGTTATGCTGATCCTTTCCTGATTCTTTGGCTGGAAAGACAAGGCTTTTCTTGGGCTTTTTTTTTTTTTTTTTAATCTGTGCCCTTAGCATTTCTGGGTTTCTAGATTCTGCAGTACCCAGACTTGGATATGTAAGGCAAAAGGAAAATCAACAGTCTCACTTCTGTGTTGTACCTCATGTTCTGAAGTTCCTAGTTGGTCAGGTTTCTTCTCTCTACCTTTCCAAACCTTCTTATATAGGTTTTATATACTATGTCAGGGTTTTTAGCTATATTTAGTGGGAAGAATAGGGAGAAGTGCATCTTCTCCATTTTGTTCTAGAACCAAAACCTGACTGGCAATTCTAAATGAGAATTTTAGTTTGCAAATGGACTAATGATTTGCATCTTTGCATTCACATGTTCTCTTCCTGTCTACATAGGAAAACAAATTTTATTAAGAAGCTTCCTTGGTGAACAAATAAGAGTCATAGCCAAGTGATTCTTAGTAGTTATGTCAAGGAGCCTAACATGCTTATCGCTGCTGCCAAAAGGAATTTAATGTTCAATTTTTATTTTCCTGCACCATTTTTCTGGGGTCTAAAATAACAACCCATTCCTCCTTTGTTTACTAGTTTTTCTTCAGTCTGTGTCCAATGTAGTTCATTAGGTTTCATATTTCTTGGATTCTATCCTACCCTCTTTTTTTTTTTTTTTGAGACGGAGTCTCCCTCTGTCGCCCAGGCTGGAGTGCAGTGGCTGGATCTCAGCTCACTGCAAGCTCCGCCTCCCGGGTTTATGCCATTCTCCTGCCTCAGCCTCCCGAGTAGCTGGAACTACAGGCGCCCACCACCTCGCCTGGCTAGTTTTTTGTATTTTTTTAGTAGAGACGGGGTTTCACCCGGTTAGCCAGGATGGTCTCGATCTCCTGACCTTGTGATCCGCCTGTCTCGGCCTCCCAAAGTGCTGGGATTACAGGCTTGAGCCACCGCGCCCGGCCTTTATCCTACCCCTTTGATGTTTCATTCTTGTCATTCATATAGACCTCGATATTGTTAAATTGCCTCAGATACAAATTTGCATATATCATGCACATGGTAGCCAATGGTATGTCACATAAGAGCATTTGGTATCTGAATAATCCTTGATAAAATTGTTAAAGTGAAGTTAACAGGTGTTATAAAGTGACTTGATACATTTAATAAGAGATAGGATTCAGTTATCTAACATTCTTGTGATCAGTAATATTAAAAATATTGTAGCACACTAAAGACGTAAAAAGGTATACAGAATGGTGCAACGCAGTCCCATGTACTCACCATCCAGCCTAAGAAATTAAAGTATATTAAACTATGTTAATGCTTGTTTTTGTATTCTTTGAAATGTTATTATGGCTCTGCAAATTCTGTGGACAAAGTAAAGGCTGTGGGGGTTGATGTCAGATCTAGGTTCTAGTCCAAAGTTTACTATTTATTAGTTAATTGACCTTAAGCAAGTCATTTAACCTCTTAGAAACTATGTTTCCTCATCTGTAAAAGAGTAGGGATAGTGTCTGTTTCACAAAGTAGTTGTGATAGTTAAATGAGATAATTTTGTTATTAAGGTGCCTTATCACAGTGCCTGGCACCCAATAAATGCAGTTTCTATTGTCATTTTGTGTCATCCTAAGCGTTGCAGGGGAAACAGAAGTAAGCCATTATGCTTGTCTTCAAGGAGTTTGTCAAAAAGTAAGAAGGATAAAGTAGGTATACAAATAGCTACTATAAGATGTATAATAACATAAATTCCATTATCAAAATGCCATGAGAGTTCAAAAGTTTGGAACATGGTAGCTGATGTCGGAATTTTGTATCTACTACATGTGTGATTTTGTTAATGCTGAGGTCTGGAGATGTAGCTTTTTTTGTTTGTTTGTTTGTTTTTGTTTTTGAAATGGAGTTTTTTGCTCTTGTTGCCCAGGCTAGAGTGCAATGGCTTGATCTCAGCTCATCGCAACCTCCGCCTCCCAGGTTCAAGCAATTCTCCTGCCTCAGCCTCCTGAGTAGCTGGGACTACAGGCATGCACCACCACGCCCGGCTAATTTTGTATTTTTAGTAGAGACAGGGTTTCCCCATGTTGGTCGTTGCTGGTCTCGAACTCCCAACCTCAGGTGATCCGCCTGACTTGGCCTCCCAAAGTGCTGGGATTACAGGTGTGAGTCACTGCGCCCGACCGAGGTGTAGCATAAAAACTAGGAAAGCAAGTATATTGCCATACCCCTCCTATATCCATGGGCAGACACTACTTTTTGATCTCAGGTACGACCTCAATTTTTTTTCTCAATATATTAATTCAGGAAATCATAACTAATAAATTGGAATTGTCCTTGAAATACAGTATGTACCTAAAGTGTGACACTCCTAGGAGGACATGAAGAAGAAGGGGACATAGGCTAAGAGTGCCAAATAGCAGAAATAAAAGAGAATGGTATCAAATTTTGAAGAAAGTCATCGCTGGTGAATTTTGAGAAACAAGTTATATTAAATTGAATGTATAGTAAAGGGCATAGGAGTTGTTGGGGTTGTGGGCATCAAGGAACTTTGAGACTAAATTTGGATGGATAATCCAAATAAATCTTGAGGTTATTTATGATAATGGAAGAAATTGCAGGGGGAAATAAGAACCAACTACATGCTGAGGAGCAATGACAAGAACATAGTATAGTATAACAAGGAAGAGGATTTGTGTACATGTTGACTCCCACTACTAGATTGTGGTACCTGAAAGTCAGGGAATCATACCTCATCTTCTTGGAATCCTAGCACCTAATACAGAGTACAAAGCATTGAATACACGGATGAATGAATTAGGGAATGTGTGGTGATCATCAAACTAGTGAGTGTAAACAATATATTTGAGAACAAGTTGAAAATATCACCCTAAAAGAGTTTATATTGGGGTTAAAAAGAAGTATTTAAAATTGAGTTTCCTTTGAGTAAATCATGCCCTCCTTTTCCTGAGATTAAATTGGTATTTACCTTATTGATCACTCATTGTTATCTCAGTCTATGTCAAAGTTTCTTATCTGTGGCTGCAAATTAGAAACACCTGAGTAGTTTAAAACATATCCCAATAACCTGGCTGCAGCCCAGGCCAAACCAGAATCTCCAGGGAAGTGACATAGTCATCAGTGTTCTTAAAAGCTCCCCAGATGACTTGAGCTGCCAAGATTGACAACCACTGAGTGAGGACAAGATAAGACAGGGTAGAGGTGTGTTAACTTGTATAATTACATAAAATTCAGTATTACAGCTAGAATTAATTCTAGCAGTCTTTTTTAAGAAATGAAATATTTCAAACTCAACGTCTGTCTACAATTGTTTATTCAACAACTACCCAGTACTCAATACAGAGTTTGTTAACTGGAGGCCTATAAACAGGTTGAGTTTGGTTATCACAGTGCTGAAAGTTTTGCATCAGTTGCCAACATTTTATGGATAAAACTCAGTAGATTTCATGTAAAATTAGGAACTTCAAACTTCTCTTGAAAATCAGAAAATTTGGTAACTTGATATTCGCATTCCCTAGAGGCACCAATCAATCAAAACTGAGTAGTAGCTGCTAGCTGCTGCCACATTTAGAAGGAAATAGTCAATTTTGTGGAGTTTTTTTTTTCTGTTTGTTTTGTTTTGTTTTTGTTTTTGTTTTTGTTTTTGTTTTTGTTTTTGAGACAGAGTGTTGCTCTGTTGCCTAGGCTGGAGTGCAGTGACACGATCTCGGCTCACTGCAACCTCCGCTTCCCGGGTTCAAGTGATTCTCTTGCCTCTGCCTCCTGAGTAGCTGGGACTACAGGTGTGTGCCACCGTGCCCAGCTAATTTTTTGTATTTTTTAGTAGAGACAAGGTTTCATCATGTTAGCCAGGATGGTCTCGATCTCCTGACCTGGTGATCCACTCACCTCGGCCTCCCAAAGTGCTGGGATTACAGGCGTGAGCCACCGCCCCTGGCCTGTGGTTTTTTTTTTGTCTTTCTTTCTTTTTGTTTTTTCCTGATCGCTCTCATTAGAGGTTTATCAATTTTACTGATCTTGTAGAACCAGCTTTTGGTTTCGTTGATTTTCCCTGTTGTTTTTATCATTTCTCTTACATTAGTTTCCATTTTGATTATTATTCCCTTTTTTCCTGCTTACTTTGGGATTTTCACTTTTTCTAGTTTCTAAGGATGAACATAAGGTCATTGATTTGAAATCCTTCTTCTTTTCTAATGTAGATATTCATTGCTATTAATTTCCTCCTAAGTACTTCTTTAACAGCATCCCACAAATTCTAATATAGTGCATTTTCATCTTCCATTAGGCTGAAAATACTTTTTTTTTTTTTTTTTTTTTTTTTTTTTTTCAGACCGGAGTCTTGCTCTGTCGCCAGGCTGGAGTGCAGTGGCATGATCTTGGCTCACTGCAACCTACACCTCCCTGGTTCAAGCAATTCCCCTGCCTCAGCCTTGCGAGTAGCTGGGACTATAAGTGCGTGCCACCACGCCCAGCTAATTTTTTGTATTTTAGTAGAAACGAGGTTTCACCATTTTGGCGAGGATGGTCTTGATCTCCTGACTTTGTGATCCGCCCACCTCGGCCTCCCAAAGTGCTGGGATTACAGGCGTGAGCTGCCGTGCCCAGCTTAAAAATACTTTTTAATTTCCCTTTTGATTTAATCCTATGATACATGAGTTATTTATACGTTTGTTATTTAGTTTCCAAATGTTTAGGGATTCTCCAGAGTCTTTGTATTATTGATTTCTTAGTTAATTCCATTGTCATCTAAAAATATACTTTGTATGACTTGAATCCTTTAAAATTTACAGGGAGATGTTTTTTTCCACAGAATATGGTCTATATTGGTAAATGTTCCATATGTATTTGAGAAGAATGTACATTCTATTGTTGGTTAGAGTGTTCTATAAATGTCAGTAAGGTCTAGTTCGTTGATTGTGTTGTTCAAATATGCTTTATATCATTTTGACTTTTCTGCTTACATTGAGAAGAATACTAAAATCCCTTACCGTATTTGTGGATTTGAATATTTCTCTTTGCAATTCTATCAGGGTTTGCTCCATGTATCTCTTCTATTAAATACATAAACATGTATGATTTTTATGTCCGCTTATGTAATTGACTAAGTTATAACTCTTTTTTTTTTTTTTTTTTTTTGAGACGAAGTCTCGCTCTTGTCCCCCAGGCTGGAGTGCAATGGCGCGATCTCAGCTCACTGCAACTTCTGCCTCTCGGGTCCAAGCGATTCTCCTGCCTCAGCCTCCGGAGTAGCTGGGATTACAGGTACCTGCCACCATGCCCAGTTAATCTGTGTATTTTTAGTAGAGATGGGTTTCACCTTGTTGGCCCGGTTGGTCTCGAGCTCCTGACCTCAGGTGATCCTCCCGCCTCGGCCTCCCAAAGTGCTGGGATTACAGGTGTGAGCCACTGCGCCCGGCCAGTTATAACTATTAAATATCCTTCTTTATCTATGGTGATATTTTTGGCTCTAAAATCTAATTTTTCTCTTCCAAATTTAGCCTCTCTGGCTTTCTTTCCACTAAAGTTAACGTGGCATATCTTTGTCACATCTTTTAGTTTTATTTTATTTGTGCCTTTAAAACTAACATGCATTTTTTTAATAGATAGCATATAGTTGTGTCTTACATTTTTATTCAATCTACCAATCTCTGATTTTAAATTGGCATGTTCAGACCTGTTACATTTAATGTCATTATGATTATGACTTGTTTTGAGTCTAGTATTTTTTTATTTGTCCCACCTGCTGTTTGTTTCCTTTTCCCTGTTTTCTGCCTTCTTTTGATTAATCAAGCATTTTTTTTTTTTTTTCTGAGATGGAGTTTAGCTCTTGTTGCCCAGCCTGGAGTGCAAGGGCACCAACTTGACTTACCACAACCTCTGCTCCCAGGTTCAAGCGATTCTCCTGCCTCAGCCTCCCGAGTAGCTTGGATTACAGACATGTGCCACCACATCTGGCTAATTTTTGGTAGAGACAGGGTTTCACCATGTTGGTCAGGCTGGTCTCGAACTTCTGACCTCATGATCCGCCTGCCTTGGCCTCCCAAAGTGCTGGGATTACAGGCATGAACCACTGTGCCCGGCCTAGTCAAGCATTTTTCTGATTCTATTTTATCTCCTTTGTCAGCTCATTACTTGTAACTTTTTGTTTTGTTATTGTAGTGATTAGTCAAATTTCATTTTAAAGACTTTAAATAATGAGGATTTTAAAAAAGATATTTATCCTTTTCGCTACCATTTCTGGCCCTCTTAATTCCTTTCTGTAGATACATATTTCCACCTAGTATCATTTTCCTTCTGCATGAAAGACTTTAACATTTCTTATAGTATAGGTCTGCTAGTAATGGATTATTTCAACTTATCTATGTCTGGGAAATGTCTTTATTTTACCTTCGTTTTGAACGATCCTCTATAGAATTTTAGTTTGACATTTTTTTCTTTCAGTATATTAAAGGTGTTTCTCCAGTCTTCTCGCTTGCATTATTTCCAATTAGAAATTCAATGTCGGCTGGGTGTGGTGGCTCATGTCCGTAAACCCAGCACTTTGGGAGGCCGAGGAGGGTGGATCCCCTGAGGTCAGGAGTTTGAGAACAGCCTGGTCAACATGATGAAATCCCGTCTCGGCCGGGCGCGGTGGCTCAAGCCTGTAATCCCAGCACTTTGGGAGGCCGAGACGGGCGGATCATGAGGTCAGGAGATCGAGACTATCCTGGCTAACACGGTGAAACCCCATCTCTACTAAAAAATACAAAAAACTAGCCGGGCGAAGTGGCGGGCGCCTGTGGTCCCAGCATCTCGGGAGGCTGAGGCAGGAGAATGGCGTAAACCCGGGAGGTGGAGCTTGCAGTGAGCTGAGATCCGGCCACTGCACTCCAGCCTGGGCGACAGAGCCAGACTCAGTCTCAAAAAAAAAAAAAAAAAAGAAAAAGAAATCCCGTCTCTACTAAAAATACAACAATTAGCCAGGCGTGGTGGTGGGCGCCTGTAATCCTGTACATTGCTACGCCGTCACGTACACTACAATGTTCTTCTGCATATCTAATCTGCCGTTAATTTCCATTATCATAGTTTTCATCTTAAACATTTTAGTTTTCACTTCCAGAATATCTATTTTGGTCTTTTTCATATCTTCCATGTCTCTATGTAACTTTTTGAACGTATGGAACATAGTTATAATGTCTACTTGAATGTCCTTGTCTGCCAATTCTAACATCTCTATTAGCCGTGGCTCAATTTCAATTGTTTGTTTTTTCTCCTCAATATAGCTCATATTTCTATACTTTTTTTCATTGTTCAAAATTTTTAATTGGATACTAGCTAGACATTATAGAGTGTACCTTGTTTGGTGCTGACTGTTTCTGTAATTACATAAATATTCTTAACGTAGTTCTGAAACATAGTTAAGGTACTTAGTTTGACCCTTTTGGTTCATACTTTTAAGTTTTGTTACAGGACTGAAATGGTGTTCATTTTAGGCCTAATTATTTTCCACTACTGAAGCTGTCCTTCTGTGTACTCTACCCAATGCTCCATGAATTTTGAGGTTATCTAGTGTAGCTGGTGAGAACACCATTATTTTTGCCCCTTCATTTACTACAGACACTGTTGGCTCTAATCTTTTTGTGTGATTCTTTACCTGGTCTTGGGTACTTTCCTCACATGCATGCTCTGATCAGTCCTCAGTTGAATGTTGGAGGAAAATCTCTGTAGATATCTAGCTATCTACAGCTCTCTCCTCTTTGATCCTTTCTCCTGCAAAGTCTATTCACCTCAGTCTTCCTGGATGCTCGGCTCCATCTTCTTGATGCACCATACCCCAGAAAATATTTCAAGGCAAAAATTGAGACAGTCTTTGGGCTCACCTCATTTCCCCCACCCCCATCATTCAGGGCTCACTATCCTTCCTTTCTGGATTTCTGGATCTCCAATGTCTTGGAAACGGTTTCCTATAGCTGAAACATATTTTGGTTATTTCAGTTATAAGGGTAAATCTGATACTTCTTATTCCATGTTGTCCATAACAGAACAATAAATAATTTTTTAATTGAGGTATTTTATATGCAATAATATGTACTACTCCTGTGTATAGCTCAGTTATTTCTGTATCTGTGCAATCACCATCTGGATCGAGATATTAACATTTTCAAGCACCCCTAGCAGGCTACCTCACTACTCTGTCTTATTGAAAGCTATCTTATTCTTTTGTTTTCACCTTGAGGAAACTTATGCTAGAATCAGGATAAATTGAGTAATTTTACTGCTGCCATGCCTACTGTCAATCTCCATCTTCCAGAAGTAGTCCCTTCAGAGATTCTTTTTTTTTCCCCAACAGATGGTCATTACAGAGTGAATATTTTTGTCCAAGAATATTGGGTCTAAGTATTTAGATGTTCCCAGTTTAACATTGAAACCCACCCTGATCTCACTGTTACCAGTTATTTATTATTCACATAGAATACCAATAGATGCTACAGAAAGTAAGTGATGCTAATGGAATTCTGATTATGACTCAGATCATGAAAAGTAGCATGGTGCTGTCGAAAAAGTAATGGCTTACTTCCTCTTTTCCCTCTTTCCTGCCTAGACAAGAAATCAAAAACTTTATTTTAAAATCAGCGCCATTTCTTCCTGAATTTCTGATAGAATTGTTACTCCTATATAGCTCTGTTCCCCCTTCCTGATTTTTGTAGTATTATTTGCATACATATCACATCCATATATGTTACAAACCCAATTATACTTTATTATGATTATTACTGTACATACTCTCGGGCCTTGTAAAGAAGCTAAGAGATGAAAGGTGAGCAACTATGTATTTATGGTGTTTGCCACATTAACCTTTTAATTTACCATTTCTGATTCCTATTTGTTAATGTGAATTTGAATTGCTATTTCTTTACTCCAATAAGCTTTGCTCCCGCCCACCTTCCATGTGATGTTATTGGAAATTATATTGTATTTATGAATGTTATAGTCCCAACAGTAAAATTGTATGCATTTTTATATAATTGTAGTTAAATGAATTAAGAGAAGAACAGAGAAAAAATATAGATTTACATAGCCATTTTTATTATTTTATAGTTTCCTTTACCAGTATTTACTTTGTGTGTGTGTGGATTCTGTGTGCTCTGTGCTTTTAGACTGAAGAAGTTTCTTTATTACATTTATTGTTAGATTTATCTACTAGCAATGTTTACAATTTTTAAATCTGTGAATGTATTTATTTTGCCTTCATGTAAGTTTTTTATTTTTAATCATTATTTTTTTGAGGCAGGGTCTCACTCTGTCACCCAGGCCGTAGTGCAGTGGTGCAATCACAGCTCACTGCAGCATTCACCTCCCAGGCTCAAACAATCCTCCTGTCTCAGCATCCTGAGTAACTGGGACCACAGGCATGTGCTACTAAATTACCCACTGGCTAATTTTTAAGTTCTTCATAGACATGGGGTCTCTCTATGTTGACCAGGCTGGTCTCAAACTCCTGGGCTTAAGCGGTCCTCCTGCCTTGGCCTCCCAAAATGTTAAGATTAAAGTCATGAACCACCATGCACAGCTGTCTTCATTTAAAAGATAGTTTTGCTGAATGTAAGATTCTACGCTGACATTTTTTCCTTTCAGCACTTTGAATACGTCATCCCACTATCTTGTGGCCTCCATTATTTTTAAAGAGAAGTCAGTTAGTAATATTAGTGGGGCTCCCTTACAGGTGATGAATTGTTTTTCTCTTCTTCCTTTCAATACTGTCTCTGTCTCTGGCTTTCAGCATTTTTCTGTGTATGGTTCTTGCGTTTATCACACTTGAAGTTTACTGAACTTATTGGATGTATAGATTAATTTTTAAAATCACATTTTGTAATTTTATCAGTCATTATTTCTTTGAATACTTTTTTCCTGCTCCCTTTTCTCTCCTCTGTCCTTATTGCACATCTGTTATGTGTATATTTGTGGGCTTAATGGTGTCCTGCCTTTCTCTGGGACTCTGTTCATTTTTCTTCATTTCTTCTTCTCTCTGTGCCTCGGACTGGTGAATCTTAATTGATTTATCTTCAAGTTTGTTGATTCTTTCTTCTGCCCACTCAGGTCTGTTATTGAGCTCCTCACATGGATTTTTCACTTACACTTTTCAACTCCAAAATTTTAATTTTTTTGTTTTATAATTTCTATATACTAATATTCTCTATTTGTCAACATACCTCCTTTCCTTCTTTAAGCGTGGTTTCCCATGGTTCTTTGTATGTATGCATAATGGCTGATTAAACATTTTTTTCTGTTAAATCTGACATCTAGGCCATCTCACTGGCAATTTCTGTTGCCTCCTTCTAATTCCTGTGCATGGGTCAGACACTTCTGTTTGTTTGCATGTCTCATCATTTTTTTGTATAGCATATTGTTTTTTTTCATGATCTGTTACGCTGTCTGCCTCTGTTAGTATCATTCCCTGCTATTAGGCTCCACTAATTGCTGGCTGATTTGCTCTATTGTTTTGGATAACACCCTTGGGCATAAATTACTCAACAGTCTGATCCATTAAATTTGACCCCTTTGCAGGAATAGTTTTTGAAGCCAAACTGAAGTTCCTTCTGACTCTAGGAGGACTCTTGTTAGCTGTCTCTTTCTCTGATCTCCCTGGAAAACTAGCTGGCTTGTGGTTTATTTTGCTTCTCTCATGGATCTACCAGATTGTTCTCAATGCTTACCACTAAAAACTTCATTGTTTTTGAGATTGTGCTTGTGCTTGAACTTACCACACTCTCTTCCAAATAAATTCAGTATTATTGCGGAGAGCTTTGAAGCTCTCTTCTTATGGCCAGTCTCCCTCCTGGGCAAAATCACTACACCACTGCTCTGGGGCTTGGAGTGGAAACAGTGGACTGCTTCTCTCAGAGTGAAAGTCCTACTTTATGAGTTGAGCACTGGGTAGAGGCAGCACCCTCTGGTCTTCTTGGCTTGTCTCTGCACTCTATGAGCAAACTTGAACGAGGGATATTAAAACCCCAGTATTTTTGGCTTGCTATACCTGACATAGAGTTTCCGCCCTATAAATGGTGGCTATGTAGAGGAAGGGCGCCCTGGGCCTCTCAGCTGCACTCACTTTGAATTTAGACTCTGCAACATAAAGCTGGAGGGGATGAAAAATACTAATATTGGTGGCCTGCTCACCCCAGGGAGAAATAATAGTCCTTAACCAGGAGATTGGGGAAGAAGAGGCTATATTTTCTCGGCCATACCCACCCAAATGATAGCTTTAATCATGATGATTTTGATGGGGGAGGGATTGAGTAGGTCATGGCTCAAGTGCCACAGACTTTCACTGTTCTTACTGACATTTATATTTTTTTGAAAAAATATTTCTTCATTTGTTCTATGCCTTTAGAGAAATTTTCTGAGCCTTTATATGGTTGTTTTAAAAATAATTTTTAGGCGTTATGGTTGTTTCCCTGTGCAGATGGTCTGTAGAACACCTGATACTTCCTTTCTGGAAGTCTGTGTTTTTATTCATACAAAAGCTGAGATTAATGGATATCTTCAAATTAAGTAGAGTGAAATCAGTAGAAGGGAAGGCAAAACAAAAAGCTGCAGAACAAATAAATTTAGGTTATTTGCATTAGCTGCTCATATCTGTAGGGAAAAAATAGATTCAGTCAAAATATGTTTTTGGAAAAAGAAAGTAAACCACCTGGAAGAAAAAAATATAAAATGGGATTTTCCCTCATACCTCACCTAGAATACATTCCTAATGGATCAAATATTTAAATTCAAACATTGATTCATTAGAAGTAACAGGAGAGCTGTTCATAATCTTGGAGGAGAAAAAGGCTTTCTAAATATACTCACAAGAAATTCACATCTGTAGCCTAAAAGTAAAAAGATGGAAAGGTATACCATGAAAGCACTAATCAAAAGAAAGATAAGAGGGCCAGGTGCAGTGGCTCATGTCTGCAATCCCAGCACTTTAGGAGGCTGAGGAGGGTCAATGACTTGAGCCCAGGAGTTTGAGACCAGCCTGGGCAACATGCTAAAACCCTGTCTCTACAAAAAATACACAAATTAGCTGGGCATCCTGGGGCACATCTGTGGTCCCAGCTACTCAGGAAGCTGAGGCCGGAGGATTACTTGAGCCTGGGAGTTTGAGGCTGCAGTGAACTGTGATTGCAACACTGCACACCAGTCTGGGCAACAAAGTAAGACCCTGTTTTCAGAAAAAAAAAAAAAAAAAAAGGAAAAGGAAGCTGGAGTGGTTATATTAATATCAGACAAATTATACTCCAGAGCAAAGGTAATTCCCAGGAATAAAGAAGGGCATTATATAGTAATAAAAAGGTTCCATTCACCAAGAAGACATAACCTTCCTACATGTGTATACACTAACAAAAGAGTTTCAAAATACGGGGAGACTTCAAAAAGTTTGTGGGAAAATATAATTAAAAGATAAAAATAAAAACTATAAACTTTGTTTCTCAACATTAGCTCCATCAAGTTCAAAACACTTTTGTAAGCAATGATTCCAGCCGTTTAGTCCGTATCTAAAGAACTGAAGGGCCTGGAAATTTAACCATGTTAACACAGGTTTTTTTCTTTTTTTTTTTTACATTATTAATCAAAGAAAAGCAAGCACCTTTTTAAGATTTTTTAAGATTAAGAAACAAAAAGAAGACTGAAAGAGCCCAATCAGGACTACATGGTGGATGCCTAATGATTTCCCATCAAAACTCTCTCAAAATTGCTTTTGTTTGATTGGAGGACTGAACAGGAGCACTGTTCACTTGAAGCTTTTCTGGGTGTTTTTCTGCTTAAGCTTTGGCTAACTTCCTCAGAACACTCTCATAACAAACAGATGTTATTTTTCTTTAGCCCTCCAGAAAGTAAACAAGCAAAATGCCTCAAGCATACCAAAAAACTGTTTCCTTGACCTTTGCTCTTGACCAGTCTACTTTTCCTTTGACTAGACCACTGCCACCTCTTTGTAGCCATTGCTGTGATTGTGCTTTGTCTTCAGGATCTTACCGGTAAAGCCACGTTTTATTTCCTGTTATAATTCTTCAAAGAAACACTTCAGAATCTTGATCCCACTTGTTTAAAATTTCCATTGAAAGCTCTCCTCTTGGCCGGGCGCGGTGGCTCAAGCCTGTAATCCTAGCACTTTGGGAGGCCGAGACGGGTGGATCACAAGGTCAGGAGATCAAGACCATCCTGGCTAACACGGTGAAACCCCGTCTCTACTAAAAAATACAAAAAACTAGCTGGGCGAGGTGGCAGGCGCCTGTAGTCCCAGCTACTCGGGAGGCTGAGGCAGGAGAATGGCGTGAACCCAGGAGGCGGAGCTTGCAGTGAGCTGAGATCCGGCCACTGCACTCCAGCCTGGGCGACAGAGCAAGACTCCGTCTCAAAAAAAAAAAAAAAAAAAAAAAAAAAAGAAAGCTCTCCTCTTTATCTGCTGCTGATCTGGGCACAACGGTTTTGGCACCCATTGAGTGGATAGCTTGCTCAACTTCATTTTTCAGTCAGAATTAAGTAAACGGAACCAGTTGAGATGTGTATGGTATTGGCTATTGTTTCTGCTGTTAATCATCAGTTCTCTTCAATTAGGGCACTAACAAGTTGAATCTCTTCCTCACAAATTGATGTGGATAGTCTGCTGCTGTGAGCTTCATTTTCAACATTGTCTCATCTCTTCTTTTTTTGAGACAGGGTCTCACTCTGTCACCTGACACCCTGGCACTGAACAGGGTGGAGTGCAGTTTTTGTGATTATGGCTCACTGCAGCCTTGACCTCCCTGGCTCAAGTGATCCTCCCGCCTCAGCCTCCTGTGTAGCTGGGCTTAGAGGTGCACACCAACACACCTGGCTAGTTTTAAAATTTTTTTGTAGCGGTGGCGTCTTGCTATGTTGCCTAGGCTAGTCTCAAACTTCTAGGCTCAAGCAATCTTCCCTCCTTGGCCTATCAAAGTGCTGGGATTATAGATGTGAGCCACCACACCAGGGCTTCATCCCTTCTTAAAACAGGTTATCCATTTGTAAACTGTTGATTTCTTTTTTTTTTCTTTCTTTCTTTTGTTGTTGTTGTTGTTGTTGAGAGTCTTTCTCTGTTGCTCAGGCTGGAGTGCAGTGGCACAATCTTGGCTCACTGCACCTGTAATCCCAGCACTTTGGGAGACCAAGTCAGGAAGATCACTTGAGGCTTGGGGTTTGAGAACAGCCTGGCCAATATGGTGAAACTCCATCTCTACTAAAACTACAAAAAATATATATAAATTGCTGATTTCTTTGGGCATTGTCTCTGTAAACCTTTCATAAAACATCAACGATTTCACCATGCATCCACTCAGCTTCACCATAAATATGATGTTTTTGTTTCAATAGTAGCAGAATTCATGTTGCTCTCACAGGGGCTCTGTTCAAACTGATGTCCTATCCTTCTTAACACTTCAAGCTAGATCCTGTTCAGACATGTTACAACGAATTAGTGAGCGTTTATTTTGGTGCACAAAATTTTTGAAATCCAGGCATAGCTTTTTTAATAATATGTATTTCCACCAACAGTTTGAAGACCCCTCATATATAAAGCAAAAACTCAGAGGCTGAAAGAATAGACAAATTCACAAATATAATTAGGGATATCAACACTCCTATCTCAATAATTAAGATAATATTTTGCATAGCAGATAATCAAGGATACAGAATAACTGAATATTATCAATTATCTCTAGCTGATATTTATAGAGCATTTCACTCAACAACATGAGAATGCATTTTCACATTCTTTTCAAGTGTACATGGAACATTCACCAAATTGACCATATCTTCAGTCATAAGACAAAATTTAACAAATGTAAAAGAACGGAAATCATATACTGTAAGTTTGCTGATCATAATAGAATTAAAAAAACAATGGTGGAAAATAACAGGAAAATCTCCAAATACTTGGAAATTAAACATGCATTTCTAAAGAACCCATGGGTCAAAGAGGAAGTACAGGCTGGAGACAGTGGCTCATGCCGGTAATCCCAGCACTTTGAGAAGCTGAGGCAGGAGAATTGCTTGAGCCCAAGAGTTCAAGACCAGACTAGGTAACAAAGCAAGACCCCGTCTCTACAAAAAATAAAAAAAGATTAGCTGGATATGGTGGTGTGCTTCTGTAGTCCAGCTACTCAAAAGACTGAGGCAGGAGGATCACTTGAGCTTAGGAGTTTGAGGTTATAGTGAACTATTATCATGCCACTGCACTCCAGCCTGGATAACAGAGTGAAATCCCGTCTAAAAAAAAAAAGAAACTACAAAGGTGAATTAGAGATCATTTTGAACTAAATTAGAATCAATATACAAAAATATCAAAATACAAAATATAAAGATTGGTGGGATGCAGGTAAAGCAGTGCTTAGTGGGAAACGTGAGTCAAATTGTTGAAATAAATTGTAAAAATACCAGCAAAACTAAGGACCTTACTGCTAGTTTCCTTCTTTGCTCTGATCACATTTTGGTCATTTATTCATTTAACAAGCATTGATAAACACATATTTTATGCCAGGCTCTTAAGTGTTTAAATGCCATCTTTAGCTCTAGGCTATGGGATCCTCGTATAATGTCTCTGGGTGTAGCATAGTATTTGGGACATGGTAGGTGTTCAGTATATACTTGTGGAATGACTAAAAATAGCCACAAGAGATCGTCCCCTGTGGTGAGAATTGTGGTGCAGATTTGGGGGCCAGGAGAACTTTCTGGAGGTAGTGGCAATAAATAATTCAATTCTAAACTTGTTCTGAAGGTATTTAACCAGAGTACGGATTTTTATTATTGAAACATTTTTTTCAGTTTTCATTTTCTTCTTTTTCTTGGGGAGTATGTAATTTAGATTTAAGATTTTTTAAAAAAGCTTGAAATTGAAGTACACCGCTAATACAAATGAACTTTTTAAAAGTGGTGTGCCAGAAAACAGTAAATCAGTTTGGAAAATATGTAACTATAGATGTCCAAGACAGAGAAAATGAGGCCTGAGTTAAGGGATTAAGATGAAGGGAGATATTCCTAAGGCGAATCAACAAGGAGAGGTGGCGAATTGTACATGAAGGATTTGGCAGAGATACTGCAGTTCCTGGCACGACTAGAATTAGGATTTGTAAAAAGTTAGTGATTCTCTCTCCCAGCCGGTTTACATCACAATGTATGTGTTCACCTATTGAGGGAGTCAATGAGATAGAGCATTGCAGAGCTTGCTAGAGAGGCACAGGAAGTTGCCTGAAGTGAAGGAGGGGGTGGCGGCTGCAGAAGCTAAAGCTTCCGCCAAACAAAAGAGGACAGCACTTCCGGTCACGCCATCGTCGCTGCCTTCTTCGTCAAGGTGAGTGTAAAAAAGGGGACTTGGTAATTCTCACAAATAAATCCCCATACACTCCAGGGAAACCTCCTTTTGTGACTCAACGTGGGGTGGAAAGGAGAATTCATCCCCGCGAACGTTGTATGATGGATGCTTCTGGCGCCTGTGGTTCTGATCTCACCGTCTCCTCCCTTCTCCTCCGGAGATGGGGAGCCCGCTCCTGCCCCACCTCCTGACTCTTGTGGTCCTTTTATCCGCTTGACTCCCGGTCATGCTTCACCTCTCCTCTTTATCCCGGATCCTCTTCTCTGATCTGAGCCAGGGTCATTCCCTCTACCACAGGTCACTTCTACCTCCTACCTCTCACCTCCGCCTTCTGCCCCCCATCCTTTTAACCTGCGACTCTTTGCAAGCCCCTTCCTACACTGTTTTACTCCCCCTGCTGGCCTTTGGTCTTTCCTGTTCCCCTCCCGCAGAGACCAATAAATTACGTACTTTGCAACAGCAGGTGTGACTTCAAGGTCAAGGCTTTTTTTTTTTTTTTTTTTGGTTCTTTTAAAGTATAAGCAAAGAAGCAGAAACCTTAGAGCCCTAAGAGACATAGGTACTTGTCCAAATTATGTTTTTTTATTTTTTTAACTCAACAAAATTACACATCATTTAGATACTATTGCACAGATTTCAGTCTTCTACACATTGCATTTATTTTTTTCTGTTGCTATAGAATTGAATCCTCAAATTCTGGGGGGCAGACATAGTGGATTATACCTATAACCTGGTGTCAGCTTCAGCGTAAGCTTTCCTATCCCCTGTAAAACTTCTCTTAGAGGAGGAATCACAAATTTATTACTTTATATGAGTTGAGTTTATTATGCAGTTTCTTTTCTGGTCTCTGATAGCAACATTAAACAGCAAGCTGACATTTTTCAGACAAAGACTTTTTCTCAGAGCTTTGCAAGTATTACATAATCTATTTATTGCAATGTGAAATGTACTTTTACATTTGTGACCATGTCAAATTTATCTTGTGAGAACATTAGTTATTAAATAATAATCACAACTTATTATTGCCTTTACCAAATGATCATTAAATTTATGGTGAGAATCAGTGTTTTCCAGGCTCTATCAGGATCTAACGAGGAATTTAACCAAAGTTCTCTTTGAACAAGCAGTTGACTCCTTCCTGTGTGTTATGCTTGCCAAAATAAGGGGTGATTATCTTTTCTAGGCCATGTACAGTTTTTATTGAAGAATAAACAATGAGGCAGAGCTTTTGTGACACCAAAACACTTAGGAACTTTTCCAAAGAGTATTGCTGATTTCTCTTTATACTCTATTTAAATCATTATTACACAGCATTTAAATGTTATCATACTTGTTTCAGCCCACTGTGCATCCATCCATTCATTCAATAATTTTTTATTCAATAATTTTTATTTGCCAGACAGTGTTCTCAGCACTAAGGATACAACAGTGGATAACAAAAACAAAGTCTTTTAAACTTTAGCTGGGAGACAGACAGTAACTTAATATACAATCAATATATATTGGCAAGTGGCACTGGTGTTAAAATAAATGAACAAAACAAAAAGATATGAAGAAATAAAAAAGAAAAAACAAAAAAAGAGATAAATATATAATAGGTTGTAATGTGGAGAGGCTCTGTTATTTTAGATAGGATGGGCAGGAAGGCTTCACTGGTAAGATGATATTTGAGCAGGGACCTGAAGGAAGTGAGGGCACACAATATGCAGATATTAATGGGAAAACAAAATTTATGTCATAGTCTCTGCATTTGTTCACTCTGTTTCCTAACCCGCCCCCACTTTCCCATTCCCCTAGTGGTCACTTTTCTGCATAGTATTAATTCAATGCTCTGCATACTCAGATAACTTGATCCATTCACATAAATTTCTCATATTCTCTTCTTTCTGGCTAGCTTCTTGCTACCATTTAGGCGACTTGTCAGCCTCTCTAGTAAGACATATCACTGTCTCCATACCCACCTCATCGTCAGTTTGTTGATTGCTGGCGCATTGTGTGCTAACCCATGGCATATATGATTATCTCTTTCGCTGCTCTTATCACTATGTGTTCATAATATGTTTTCCATAAATATTTGGTATGGTAAAGTGAAATGAACTCAGTGCTTGTTTATAACAGATAAAACTTTTAAATATGGTTTTCTCCCTAATGTTGTTCAAAACCATTCTCTAAGGTCAGTATTATCATTGTCATTTTACTGATGATAAAACCAAGACTAGAAGGTATGTAGTAACTTGCTAAACTGTGGTACAGTTTATGGAGTTAAGGTTTTTCAGACACTCAGTCCTGGTCTGGTTCTCTCTGTCTCTGTTTCTTAATGAGAAATAGAAAATATACAGAATATTTTATTATTTTATAAAACAATCTTGGTATAGAAGTTATATTTTTTGTGCTTCTTTTACAACTTAGATCATATCAGGTACTTGATATGATATTAAGCTCTGAGAGGCATGGATAATGCCTCTTTTTACCAGAATATTTTTTTTTTTTTTTTTTTTTTTGGAACGGAGTCTTGCTCTGTCGCCCAGGCTGGGGTGCAGTGGCCGGATCTCAGCTCACTGCAAGCTCCACCTCCCGGGTTTACACCATTCTCCTGCCTCAGCCTCCCGAGTAGCTGGGACTACAGGCGCCCGCCACCTCGCCTGGCTAGTTTTTTGTATTTTTTAGTAGAGATGGGGTTTCACCGTGTTAGCCAGGATGGTCTCGATCTCCTGACCTCGTGATCCACCCGTCTCGGCCTCCCAAAGTGCTGGGATTACAGGCTTGAGCCACCGCGCCCGGCCATACCAGAATATTTTTAAATAAAAAATTAAGCAGAAGTTGAAAGAAGAGTACAATGAAAACTTTTATATTCTGGACCTAGATTCAACAACTGTTAACTTTTGCCATATTATCTCACTCTCTCTATTACTCATTCTCTTTCTCCATCCATCCATCCATCCATCCATCCATTCATCCATCCATCGATTTATCCATCCATCCATCTATTTCTTGATCTATTTCGGCTGAACCATTTGACACTTGCAGACATTATTTTAAGTAAATGTAAATACATGCAGAAAAGTGCACATTATCATAAGTGTATAGCTCAAAGCATTTTATTTACTTATTTATTTTTTTGACGGCGTCTTGCTCTGTCGCCCAGGCTGGAGTGCAGTGGTGAAATCTTGGCTCACTGCAACCTCCGCCTCCTGGGTTCCAACGATTCTCCTACCTTAGGCTCCCAAGTAGCTGGGATTACAGGTGCGTGCCACCACGCCTGGCTGGTTTCTTTACTTTTAGTAGAGACAGGGTTTCACCATGTTGGCCAAGCTGGTCTTGAACTCCTGACCTCGTGGTCCACCCGTCTTGGCCTCCCAAAGTGCTGGGATTACAGGCATGAGCCACCGCACCCGGCCAGCTCAAAGCATTTTCACAAAGTGAACTCAGCTGTGTAACCAGCATCAAGATCGGGAAATTTTGAAAGACCCTAAATGTATTCCCTATTTGTTACTATTCCAAATTAATCACAATCCTGGCCTCTGTCACTGTGTAATAATAATTTTGTCTGTTTTTAAACTTTAAAAAGTAACACAGTTTGTGTTAATTTTTTGGCTTGAGGATTTGTTTTTGAGATTCATCCATGTCATTGAGTGTAGTAGTAATTACTCTATTTTCATTGCTATTCCATTGTATGAATGTACCACAGTGTAGTTACCCTTTTATTGTAGATGACATTTTTGTCGTTTCCATTTTCAGCTTGCAAATAGTATTGTGAACACTCTAGTACATGTCTTTTGGTGACATATTCACACATTTCTGTGGGACATATACCTAAGAGTAGAATAGCTGCATCACAGGTTATGTATATGATTAATTTTAGTAAATACTGCCAGCCAGCTTTCCAAGGTGATTGTACGAGAACACTCCAAACAGAATTTTTTTTTTTTTTTTTTTGAGACAAAGTCTTGCTCTGTCACCCAGGCTGGAGTGCAGTGGCGTGATCTCAGCTCACTGCAACGTCCGCCTCCCGGGTTCAAGTGATTCTCCTGCCTCAGCCTCCCGAGTAGCTGGGATTACAGGTGACTGACACTGTGCCCAGCTAATTTTTTTTTTTTTTTTTTTTGTAGAGATGGGGTTTCACCATGTTGACCAGGCTGGTCTCGAACTCCTGACCTCGTGATTCTCCAGCCTCCGCCTCCCAAAGTGCTGGGATTACAGGCCTGAGCCACTGCACCCGGCCAGAAATTTTTCAGAGTGGAAGTTGCTCTAGAATATGGCCAACACTTGTCTTTGTTTTGATAGCTATTCTAATGGTTATGAATGGTATCTCACTGTGGTTTTATTTCACATTTCTCTGATGATGGACCTTTCCATAAGTTTGTTAGTCTTTTGGATAATTTTTATGAAGTGCCTGTTCAAATCTTTTGACTACTTTTTCTCCTTGATAGCTATTCTAATGGTTATGAATGGTATCTCACTGTGGTTTTATTTCACATTTCTCTGATGATGGACCTTTCCATAAGTTTGTTAGTCTTTTGGATAATTTTTATGAAGTGCCTGTTCAAATCTTTTGACTAACTTTTTTAAATTGATTTATAGGAGCTCTTTCTATATTAAGGATGTAAATGCTTTGTCAGATATATGTATTACAAATCTCAGTGGCTTGTATCTTCAGTCTCTTCATGGTGTCTTTTGATGAACTGAATATCTGAATTCTGATATCATTCCCTTCATTATTTTTTTTTCATTTATGGTTAGTGCTCCTTTGTACTGATTAGGAAATCTTTATATTTCCCAAGGTAATGAAGGTATTTTCCTAGGCTGTGTTATTGTTTAACCTTTCATATTTATATTTATAATCTGCAATTGATTTTTGTGTATATTGTGAGTATGGGTATGTGTAAAGGCCCATTTTTTTTGTTGTTGAAGTGGACATTCATTCAACCCCAAACCACTTATTGAAAAGATCATTCTTTCCCTTTTGTAGTGCCATCATTTTCATTAACTCAAATATATAAATCAATAATTTGATTTAGTTCTGAATTCTGTTCAGTTGGGTTTGTCTATCCTTGTATGAATACCACTGTCTTAATTAATGTAACTTTACAACATACCTTATGTATGGTTATGTGAGTCTTAACACTTTTGTTCTTTTTCTTCAATAATGCCTTAGTTATTCCTGGTCTTTTTCCAAATACATTTTAGAGCTAGTCAATTTCCACAAACATTCTTCTTGGCATTTTGATTGAGATACCATCTAACAGATCAGTTTAGGGAGCAGATATCATGACACATCACCCTTAAATATCTCAGTGTTCATCTCCTAATATTAGCATTACTTTGTAGTAATTAATCACCATTATCTCACTAAGGAAAATTAATGATTCCCTAATATTAACGAATACCTAATCTTTTCAAATTTGTAAGCTGGTATTTAAAACTATCATCCAACCTAGATTAATGTATTGTTAAGTTTTTGGGGATTTTATTGGTGCTATATTCTCTCCTTTGTTGAACTTGTGAATATTTATATATTTAGTACTTTTCAATCCATTGCAGTCATTATTTCTTCTGTTTTTCCAACTGTCCAATCATGGCAAGTGGGAGCCCATTCACATTCACATTGGCTTCTGGGTCTTTTCTCTTTTGTTACATACATTTTCAAATATATTCAAAGTAGAAAATAGTAAAATAGGCTGTGCACGGTGACTTACCCCTGTAATCCCAGCACTTTGGGAGGCCGAGGTGGGAGGACCACTTGAGCCCAGGAGTTTTAGACCAGCCTGGGCAACAAAGTGAGACCTCATCTCCACAAAAAATTTAAAATTTAGCTGGACATGGTGGCACGTGCCTGTAGTCCCAGCTACTTGGGAGGCTGAGGTGGGAGGATCACTTGAGCCAGAGGGTTTGAGGCTGAAGAGAGCTGTGATTGCACCAGTGCACTCCAGCCTGGGCGACAGAGTGAGACCCTGCCTTAGAAAAAAAAATGGTAAAGTAAACATGCATGTATCCATTCCCCAGCTTCAATAATTAACAACATTTTGCCAAAACTGGCAAGTTTTGTTTTATCTATTCTCACCCATTTTTTTCCACATCCCAGATATGTCATTACACAGGTAAATAACTCAGTATGTATCCCTAATTCATAGGTGCATTAAGTAACCACTGCGTCATTATTATACTTAGTAAGATAAACAGTAATTCCTTTTTTCTTTTTTTTTGAGATGGAGTCTTGCTCTGTTACTCAGGCTGGAGTGCAATGGCGTGATCTTGGCTCACTGCAACCTCTGCCTCCCGGGTTCAAGTGGGATCTCCCGGCCTCAGGCCTCCCTAAGTAGCTGGATTACAGGCTGCACCACTCATGCCTGGCTAATTTTGTATTTGTAGAGACGGAGTTTCTCCATGTTAGTCAGGTTGGTCTCTAAACTCGACTCAAGTGGTTCGCTCCAATTGATCCTCCCAAAGTACTGGGGATTACAGGTTTGAGCTACTCACGCCTAGCGATGGAGATGAATCTCGCCTGTCACCGAGCTGGAGTGCACGGATCTCACTCACTGCAAGCCCCACCCGGTTTACGCCATTCTTCCCGCCTCAGCCTCCCCGAAAGAAGCTGGGACTACAGGCCGCCCACCGCCTGGCTAGTTTTTGTATTTTTAGTAGAGACGGGGTTTCACGGTTAGCCAGGATATTCTGATCTCCTGACCTCGCGGATCCGCTCAGTCTGGGCCTCCCCATGCAAAGTGCTGGGATTACATAGCTGAGCCACCGGCACCGGCCTTTTTGAGACAGAGTCTTGTTCGCCACCCAGGTTGAGGTGCAGTGGCGCTGATCTTGCTCTCACTGCAACCCTCCCTGGTTCAAGCATTCTCCTCCTGCTTCAGCCTCCCAGAGGGTTAGATTTCATGGTGCATGCAGCACAACGCCCATTTCATTTTTTTGTTATTTTTAGTAGAGACAGGGTTTCACCATGTTGGTCAGGCTGGTCTCAAACTTCTGACCTTTTGATCTGCCCGTCTTGGCCTCCCAAAGTGCTGGGATTACAGGCGTGAGTCACCGCCCCTGGCCCCTACATTTTTTCTTTTTTATAGAGAGATGGGCTCTCGAATATGTTGCCCATGCTGGTCTCGAGCTCCTGGCCTTGAGGAGTCTTTCCGCTTCAGACTTCCAAAGTGCTGGGATTACAGGCATGAGCCACTGTTTCTGGTGAATTGCCTTAAAGTTATAGTTATACAGTAGCTTTGTTAAGTCAGTATCCAAACAGGGACCGTTTATTGCCAATGGATGTTTTTCTCTTAAGTCTTATAAAGCCCTTGCATAGTCCCCTTTTTATTTTATTTTATTTTATTGTTTTTTTTTGAGACAGAGTCTAGCTCTGTCGCCCAGGCTAGAGTGCAGTGGCGCGATCTCTGCTCACTGCAAGCTCCGCCTCCCAGGTTCATGCCATTCTCCTGCCTCAGGCTCCTGAGTAGCTGGGACTACAGGTGCCTGCCACCACTCCCGGCTAATTTTTTGTATTTTTGGTAGAGACGGGGTTTCACCGTGTTAGCCAGGATGGTCTCGATCTCCCGACCTCGTGATCCGCCTGCCTCGGCTTCCCAGAGTGCTGGGATTACAGGTGTGAGCCACCGCGCCCGGCCCCTTGGTGTCCTTTTTAAAAGATCGTTGATTAATTCAAGAAACTACATCATTAGTTCTATAGACTGTCTCATTATCTGGATTTAGGTGATTGCTTCCTTGAGGTGGCGTTTATTTTGTTTTCTCATCTTCGTGTTTCCTGTTTACTGGCATTTAGAGTTAGGGGCTTGATTAGATTCAATTTTGATTATTTTTTAAGAGAAAGACTCATTTTAGGCAGTGCTGTTTACTTTCTATTGTATTTTATCATGTCTAATTTTTTAATTGATGCTGGGATTGATTTGTCATTTCAGGGTATTGTCAGGCTGATCTCTCTATTGTAGCTTTTCCTACCAACCTTTCTTCTATTGGTTTTAGCAGCCATTGATGATAATTGCTTAGATTCATTATTTCTGTAGAGGTTGAAAAATGGTGATATTTAATTCTTTCAATCTTTCTGCATTATTAACTGGAATTACTTTATAAAGAATACTTTTTCCTTATCAGCTATTTTTTGTCCTGAAGTATATTTCGTAATAATTAAGATACGTGCTGCTGCCGCTGCTGCTTTTTTCATTTATCAGTGTTCATAGTAATGAGTTGGTTTCTTAGCAACCGCCACTGTTTTCTTTAATATCATTAGGAATTCATGGATTTTTACGTAGTTCAAGTGTATCCACTCATTGTGGTCATTTTTTTAATGCTTAAACAGTGTCATCTTATAAATTAGGAACCCCTTCTGTTTAACTTCTATGTTTTTTTCACATTATCTCATTAGTCCTTGTTGGCGTCCTTGCTTTTTGGCGTAAGCTATTTTAGGCTTATCATGTACACTCCCTGCCCCACCCTTGGAATTAGCAATTTTACAAGGAACCATGTAATTTTTCAGTGAACCTTGGTATTTAGAAACTAAGATGGGAATACTCAAGGGATTATTATTTTAAAAGTCATGCTACCTGATCTTTTGTTGTGCTCTTTTCCCTGCTATTGTGAATGCTTTGAATGACTCTTGCAGCATTTTATTGAAAATTCGCTAAACATGGCTTTCATTTGTTTATGTAGTCATTCATCCAGCAAAAATTTATAGAATGCTTACTATCATGTATCTGGTCTTATGCTGGGCACAGGGAATATGAGGTTAAACTTGACTGGTCTCCTGTCCTTGAAGAAGACTCATTCTAGCGTGGATATGAGCAAATAGGCAGTGTCTAAAGAGCAGTGAACAATACTGTGTTCATACTCTTCAGACATTGAGCATACTCTGGGCATAGGCAAATGGGGTGACAGGCTGTAGGAGCACAGAGAAGACATCCCAAAATGCTTTGGAAAGGGGAGATAATGCTTGATACTGGATGAGTAAATGAGGTATGAAGGTAGAAGAGTAATGAAGAGTGTTCCAGTCAGCAAAGGAAAGGCATATATGTAGTTGATTATGATGGGAACATAATTGTGTAAGTTTTTCAGTTTTCAGAAGATTGACAAAATAGTCTGTTTACCGCAGACATGAAGATGTCAAATGTTGTATGTATGTGTTGTTGATTTTTATTTTAAATCTAATAATGAAACAATCCAAATTCTAATTAAAATTAGTATTTAATGTACTTCTTGGACCTGACCATATTTTTTAGTTATTTCATTAATATTAAAGCATAGTTACAGTTAGGAGATGCCTATTTCATGTTTTAGTTCACTGCTTCTTTATTTTTTACTATAATTTTGCTTTATATGTGTTAAGAATCTGAATTTTCAAGATATGACATTAAAAATAGTGGCATATTTATTGTGGCTCTTCATCTCCCTTCACCCTTTGGCTGCTATTTGTGTCAACCTGTTTAATACCATAATTACAGCCCCTTACATACTCACAAGGCAAAGTTGTTCCAGAAAACATGTCATCTCTCTTTATTACAAATTGGACATTATACTATACCTGTTACATTTTACAGCATGTTGCACCTGAGGCTATCCATCTGGCAGATATTGCATGAATAGTATGTTAAACACAGGTTTATGATTTACTGGAGTGCTGTGGTTTACCAGTTGGGAATTTTGGGACCATGAGTGTGGGAGAATCACTAGGCTTAGGAGGGAACCACAACTCATATGTGGCCAGGAGGTGAGGCGGTGTTCTATAAATCATTGAAGAATGTGGGGAAGCTTATTTTTTAAGAAGGGGGATTCTAGAGGTCACAAAGAAAAGATTCCAGGTGGCAAGGAGAGCAGTGAAACAGTAGATTAAAGGGGAAGTTGGAGTAGATTACTACTTTTCATTCTCTCTATTTGTTTTCTTTATTATGAGAATAATATGTTCCCAGAGTCCTGAAAGGCAAGAAGTGTGAGTGAACAAGCAGGGAGTCAGAGAAGGTGAGAAAGGAAAACATACACTGTCTGAGAATGTCAGATGTGATGGGAGAGCAGTGGGGGGAAGATAGATTGCAAGCCTTAGGATGGATTGATAAGTCTTAGAAAAGACAGGTAATTAATTAATCAGTCAATTAATTAAAAACATACTGATGACTAACTGGATAATGAGAGCACGTAATTGACTTAAACATGTTTTCAACTGAGTGCGGTAGACATAGACATTGCAACAGCACTGCTATGCTAGAGGAGAGACCAAGGTGTGGTGCTGGCAGTAGAGACATAGAGGAAGGTCTTCTAACCTATCTTAAGGGCTCAGAGAAGGCTTCCTAGAAGAGACCACGTTAAGAACTGAATTTTGACCAAAAAAAGCTGTAAGTGGGACCAGAGAGCAAGTGGCCATTGGTCATTTAGACCATGTAAAGTAGCTGACTGGGTATGCCATTTAGCCTTGAGCTTGAAAGTACCTAAAGTAATGGGCAATTTAGAGGTTACTCTGTAGTCTAGCAAAGCTAAGGAAAAGGGGCAAATAGAAAGGAATAGTTTTATAAATGGTTAAATTTATGCTATAATATGTATCACTTTAGTTAGCCCTCATAGAAGAGCAACCTCTTCCATTTTACCCAGTATGCCATGAAATGATTGTATATGTTGTGACATGAACAAATATAAGCATGTACTTGGATATTGAAGATGCATTGTGTTCCCTGTATCAAGGAATTTTCATAAGTTATCTTGAATCGTGCCAACAACCCTGTGCGGGGTGGAAACTGACTGCAAGATGAAGTGACACATACAACAGTCTGTTAGAGGCTGAACTGAGATTAAAACTCAGGTTTACATGTCTTCGTAACCTATGCCAATCCTACTCTTGCACAGGTAACTCTATTCTTTTAAGTAAAGGTATAATTTAAAATGACTTCCATCTTATCACTTTGCAGGACTGTTCAATTAATGAGTTTCAGCAGTCAGTATCCTGAATTTTGTAGCAGTCAGTATCCTGGCCATCATTTTGAAACATGACCATTTTCCAAATCCCCATCCTTTAAATTTGTTTTCTTCTAGTATGGGGCCAGGCATGTGAAATTATGTTCAGATCACAATTCTTTGCACCACCTTTCCAGAAAAAAAAAAAAAAAAAAATCACATCCTTTTTAGCCAAATCCCTCTTTCTTGTCAAAGAGATGTCCCTTAGTGTGCTTAGTGTTATCATAACAGAATACCTGAGGCTGGGTGGTTTATTTCAAAAAAGATGTTTATTTAGCTCATGGTTATGCAGGCTGGGTTCTAGGGACATGGTGTTGGCATCTGCTCACCTTCTGGTGAGGGCTTTTGTGCTGCATCATAACATGGGGAAGGTCAAAGGGGGACATGGACTTAGGCAAAGGGACAAAACCTGAGGGACACCCTGGTCTTATAACAACCCACTCTCACAGAAACTAATTGCGCAAGAACTCATTCACTTTTGTGGGAATGGCACCAAGCCATTCATGAGGGATCCGCCACCATGACCCAAACACTTCCCACTAGGCCCCACCTCCAACACTGTCACATTGGGATTAAGTTTCAGCATGAGTTTTGGTGAAGACAACTGTATCCAAACAATAGCAGCCCTTTTCTTGCCTTTTGCCTACCTTCCTAGGGGGAAGATACAGAACATACTTAACTCTTGGAGAGTTTTGGGTTCCCACCCCAAATCCCCGCTTCCTTTCCATTTAGGATTTCCAGGCTTCAGATGGCTGTTATCTTCTAGTTGAGGCCTGAATATATAGACTGACTCTGAGATCTTTAGGAAACTAAGGAGATTTAGGGCTGCAGTTGCCTTAGTGATTATTTTGATTGACATCAGCTGTGCCCCAAACAAGATACTGGATATTTAGATGAGTCAGACAAAGACCTGCCCTCAAAGACCTCTCAGTTTAGTGTGAAGGAGGAACATGTAAACAACAGTTATACAGATAAATAACATTATATTGTGGAAGCACAAAGGAGTGTGATCTAACTGCAGTGTGCAGGTAGTGGGAAGTCTTCTGGGTGGAGATAGCATCTGTGCGAGATATCGAAAGATGGTATGAGTTAATAGAAGAAGAAGGTGAAGAGTGGTAAGAGAGGTAGGCAGTGGGTAAGGTCATGGAGGGTCTTTTTTATGCTAATAGGCTGGAACTCAATGGAGAGAGGGTTAAATGGGGGGAATGTCATGATCTGGTTATCATTCTAGAAAGGTCACTGAATTAGAACTGAAAGTTCCGTTCCCATTGAGCAAGGTAATGTATTCTATATGTTTGAAAGTGCTGTGGTTTGCTGTTACTACAAATTGGCCCCCAGTTTTATTTTTACTATAGGCCGTGTTTAACACCATATTACATGCTTTGAGAATACTGTCTCTGGTTCTAACACAAGCACATAAATTAGGTAATACCGTTTCTGCTTCATAGATAAATAATTAGTATTCCAGAGAAATCAAGGGTGATATAATAAAGATAATTTTGAGTTAGGCATAGAGCTGTGATTTTCCAAATTTTGCTCCTCCAGCCTTTCCAGAAACAAGGGAAACAAAGTGGTCAGGTTTCTGGGTTCTCTGCTTGTGCCTCAACAAGAATTACTCTGTTATATAGCTTATTCAGTGTGCCCTTGGATAAGGTTTTGTTTAGAAAAACAGGCACTGCATCTTTGAAAATTGATTCCAATGGAAAGATGCTATACTTCAAGGTATTGGGTATAAAGAAAAGACAGACAAAAATAATATTAATTTGATTGAATGAGGAAGATGTAGATGGCTACATATGGAAGCAAAGGAGGAATTTAGGATGTTGCTATTTTTGTTTCTGGCTTGGGTGACTCAGAAGATATGGTGCCATTGAAGAAGGGACAGGGAGGTCATACTCACTTTCATGTGTTTGTGGGATAACCACACAGATGTGTCTGATTGGCAGTTAGACATATTGTTTGGAGTTTAAGAGGGGGATCTGGGGTGAAGATAAACACTAGCTATTTAGTGACATAGAAAAGATAGTTGAAACTACAGGGGTGAATGAGATTGCTTAGAGCAGTATGGTCCTACAGAAATATAATGTAAGCCATATACGTAATTTTCTTTCTTTCTTTTTTTTTTTTTTTTGAGACGGAGTGTCCCTCTGTCGCCCAGGCTGGAGTGCAATAGCATGATCTGGCTCACTGCAACCTCCGCTTCCCAGGTTCAGGCAATTCTCTGCCTCATCCTCCTGAGTAGCTGCGATTACAGGCACCTGCCACCATGCCTGGCTAATTTTTGTATTTTTAGTAGATATGGGGTTTCACCATCTTGGCCAGTCTGGTCTTGAACTCTGGACCTCGTGATCCAACCGCCTCGGCCTCCCAAAATGCTGGGATTACAGGCGTGAGCTACCGCGCCCAACCCACATACGTAATTTTTAAAATAAACTTTATTTTAGATTTACAATAATATTATTAAGATAGTGCAGATAGTTCCTCTATACTCCATATTCAGTTTCTGCTGTTATTGACATATTAAATTACTAATGTACATTTGTCACAACTAATGAACCAATATTTATATGTTGTTATCAACAAAAGTCCATACTTTATTCAGATTTCCTTATTTAAAAAATTTGGGGCCCTGCCCTCCTTAGCCATCCTGGGTACCACATGGCTACTTAAGACTCAGGATGACTGGAGAAGACATGAGGGAGGGTACCTGTGTCATAGTTTCAAAATTCTTTTTCAGTAATTTAAAATCTTAAAGTCATGTTAATATTTAATTAAGTAATCATAAAATGCCCGAGTCATTTAAGATAAAATACTAAACATTAATTATTAAGCATATATTTATAAGTTGATATACTTTGGCACCTTATTTTTAAATGGTATAGAAAAGCTAAATGTATTTAGATTTGTTAATGAACAAAAATTTGAGGCCGGGAGCAGTGGCTCATACCTGTAATCCCAGCACTTTGGGAGGCCAAGGCAAAAGGATTACTTGAGCCAGGAGTTTGAGCCCAGCTTGTGCAACATAGAGAGACCCTGTCTCTACAAAAAAGAAAAAGAATTAGCTGGGTATGGTGGCACACACCTGTGGTCTCAGCTACTCAGAAGGCTGAGTTGTGAGAATCGCTTGAGCCTGGGAGGTCAAGGCTGCAGTGAGCCGTAATTGTGACACTGCCCTCCAGCCTGGGCAAGAGCAAGACCCTATCCCTCACCAAAAAAAAAAAAAAAAAAAAAAAATAGAAAAAGAAAAGCAAGATACGTTTTTGGTGAGGAAAGAAAGGCATAAAAATGTGTGTTTATTAAATAATTTGTCTAGTTTAGCAGTTGCTTAAAGATAGTTTCAAATTAAATGAATAAAAAGAGATGTAGATAAAACTAAATACCATATAAAAAAATTTCCAGGATATTACATTATATTTACATTTAGTCATCATATTTCCCTAGGATACCCTTGGTTATGCCAAGTTCTCAGGCTTTCCTTGTTTTTGATGACCTTCACAGTTCTGAGGAGTATTGGTCAGATTGTAGAATGTCCTTCAGTTTGAGTTTGTCTGATATTTTTATCATGATTAGACTAGCATATGGGTTTTTGTTTTGTTTTTTAAAGGGCACAGATATAAAGTACTATTCTTATTACATAACACTGAGGACATCCTGTGAACATGACTTATCCATGATGAGATGAATCTTGAGCACTGGGCTGGGGTAGTGTTTGCCAGGTGATTCCACTGTAAAATCACTTTTTTTTCACCTTCCCATTCTGTACTCTTTGCAGGGAAGCCACTATGTGCAGTCCAAACTTAAGGGATGGGTATGATGCATCTCCTTTTGGGGGAGGAGGGCAGTAGCTAGATAAATTGTTTGGAATTTTTCTCTACATGGGATTTGACTTCTGTCCTCCATTTACATATCCAGTCATTTATCCATATCAATATTGATCCATGAATATTTATTTTGTACTTTGGGTTATAGTCCAGTACTACATTATTTATTTTGTTGCTCAAATTGTTCCAGCTTTGGGCAGGTCACGGTGGCTCACGCCTGTAGTCCCAACATTTTGGGAGGCCAAGGCAGGTGGATCACTTGAGGTCAGGAGTTTGAGACTAGCCTGGCCAACATGGCAAAACCCCGTCTCTACTAAAAATACAAAAAGTAGCCGGGTGTGGTGACTCATGCCTGTAATCCCAGCTACCCAGGTGTCTGAGGCAGGAGAATTGCTTGAACCCAGGAGGCGAAGGCGTCAATGAGCCAAGATCACGCCACTGCACTCCAGCCTGGGCTACAGAGCAAGACTCTGTCTCAAAGAAAGAAAAAAAATTGCTCCAGCTTTGGTTATTGCGGCAATTTTAGATTCACTCTTGTGTCTCTTGATGTACCCCCATCGTTTTGTTTTTTGAGTACTTCCTTATTTTCTGGAACACAAGATACACCACGCTCCTATTGTATATTCCATGCCCAGCCCTAGAATTAGCCATTTCTCCAAGAGCCCTGATTTCTTTTATTAGAGTATGGTGTTACACACAAAGATTCAGGTGTTGGGTGTACTCATTGCTATCAGTGTGCCAGTGCTTCTAGGCCTCTCAGCAGACAGAGTTAGGAAATATGTGTACTAATCATGTATACACATATATTTATAAGTGTATATGTATATTCCATCTTTATCTTAAGCTGAGACTCTGATTCTAATCCAGTACCATGAACATAGTTTATTCTAGCCTTCCCCACTTTCTTATCTGTAACCCCTCATTCCAGTGAGAAACCTTGCTCCCACCACTCACCATCCATTTACTTATTTGTTCAATCCCAGTATGCATGTATAGCAGTTTCAGAATTATTAATTAATACTCCATGAAAAACAACATTACCAACTATAGTGCAGCACTTGTGTAGTTTCTTTTGTCTTTATTCTTACAGTCTCTACTCATTTCCAAAGTTACCTAGTGTGGCATCTTTCCTTTCTACCATCTTTAGGGAGGTCCTATCATACATCTGTAATTCAGTTAAAATTTTTGTCACCATATGCATTCCAGCCCGTTATCCCATGCCCTCCTATTTGATGTTTGAAAAATTTACATATATTAAGGTTCACTCCTTGTGCTGTAAGGTTCTGTGGGTTTTGACAAACGGATAACATCACGTACCACTACAGTGTCATACAGAATAATTTCACCAACCTAAAAAGTATACTCTGTACTTCATCTGGACAACCCTACTTCCCTCATGAAATCTTTGGCAACTAGTGATCCTTTTGCTCTATGATTTTGTTTTTGAGCAATGTTACATAAATGGAATCATGCAGTATGTCTTCTTTTCAGACTATCTTTTTTACTTAAAATATACATTTAAGATTCACTGGTGGCCGGGTGTGGTGGCTCATGCCTGTGATCCCAGCACTTTGGGAGGCCAAGGCGGGCGGATCACGAGGTCAGGAGATCGAGACCATCTTGGCTAACACGGTGAAATCCCGTCTCTCCTAAAAAATACAAAAACAAATTAGCCGGGCGTGGTGCCGGGCACCTGTAGTCCCAGCTATTCGGGAGGCTGAGGCAGGCGAATGGCGTGAACCTGGGAGGCGGAGCTTGCAGTGAGCCGAGATGGTGCCACTGCACTCCAGCCTGGGCGACAGAGCAAGACTCTGTCTCAAAAGAAAAAAAAAAAAGATTCACTCGTGTTGCTACATGGGTTAACAGCTCATTACATTTTAACACTCTTTTGTGTTGTATTAAATTTCTATATGTTTATACCCAACGAATAATTTTATAGATATTGTTTTATGCCATTGACTTTTAAACATGTTAAGAGAAGAAATATTTGTTATTCTGTTATTATATTTATCTTCATAATTGCCCTTACCATTGCTACTTGTTTTTTGTGTGGATTCATAGCACATTCTGGACTCATTTCTTTTCAGTCTAAATAACTTCTTTTAGTATTTCTTGCAAGGTGGGTCTGGTAACAACAAATTCCTCCCATTTTTGTTTACCTGGTAATATGTTTTGTTTTTTTGTTTTTGTTTTTTTTTGAGACCGAGTCTCGCTCTGTTGCCCAGGCTGGAGTGCAGTGGCGCAATCTCAGCTCACTGCAATCTCTGCTTCCCAGGTTCAACCAATTCTCATGCCTCAGCCTCCCGAGTAGCTGGGATTACAGACACCCACCACCATGCCCGACTAATTTTTGTATTTTTAGTAGAGATGGGATTTCACCATGTTGGCCAGGCTGGTCTTGAACTCCTGACCTCAAATGATCTGCCCACCTCAGCCTCCCAAAGTGCTGGGATTACAGGTGTGAGCCACTGCACCTGGCCTATCTGGTAATATTTTTTTATTCTGCCATGCTTTCTTCTTTTCTGTTAGTAATTCTACTTTTTAATTAATATATAATGCACAAAAAATAAAAATGGACATTTTAAGGTATAAGATTGAGTGATTTTAAAAGTATATTTACAAGGTTGTGCATCCATCACCACTATCTAATTCCTGAACATTTTCATCACCCCTAAAGGAAATCCCATACCCATTAGTAGTCACCCCCAGTCCCCATTCTCCCAGCCCATGGCAACCACTAATATACTCTCTGTCTCTCTGAATTTCTCTATTCTGAACATTTCATATAATTAGAGCCTTGCAATACGTGGCCTTTTGTGTCTCGCTTCTTCCACTTAGCATGGTGTTTTCAAAGTTTATCCGTATTGTAGCATGTCTCAGTATTTCCATTCTTTTTTATGGCTGAAAGATATTCCATTGTATGACTATACCACCTTTTATGTATTCATTCATCAGATTGTAGATGGACAGATGAGTTGTTTCTACTTTTTGGCTATTATGAATAATGCTGCTATGAATTTTGGTATACATTTTTGTGGAAACATACGTTCTCATTTCTCTGGGGTATATGCCTAGGAGTGAAATTGATAGTAACTCTATATTTAACTCTTTGAAGAACTGCCAAACTGTTTTCCAAAATGGCTCTACCACTTAAATTCCCACCAGGAATGTATACGGGTTCCAGTTTCTCCACATCCTTGCTAACACTTGCTCTTTTCCTCTTTTTAATTACAACCATCTCAGTGAGTATATATAATAAAGAATCTCACTTAATTTTTAAAATATTTAACTGCTGACATCTTTTTTTTTTTTTTTTTTTTTGAGACGGACTTTTGCTCTTGTTGCCCAGGCTGGAGTGCAATGGTGCCATCTCGGCTCACCACAGCCTCCACTTCCCGGGTTCAAGCGATTCGCCTGCCTTAGCCTCCTGAGTAGCTGGGATTACAGGCATGTGCCACCACGCCTGGCAAATTTTGTATTTTTAGTAGAGACGGGGTTTCTCCATGTTGGTCAGGCTGGTCTTGAACTCCCGACCTCAGGTGATCCACCCGCCTCTGCCTCCCAAAGTGCTGGGATTACAGGTGTGAGCCACCACGTTCTGCCAACTGCTGACATCTTTTAAGCCTTACCTCTCCCTCTTCATTTTCTGCTCCACAACTGGGCAAGTTGATTAGAAAGTATGAGTGCTTCCTCCTTTGGAGCTAGCAAGAGATTCAAATCATTAAGTGTCTTCCTGAATGAAAGAACCCTCACTCCTGCCTCATCCTTTAACCACAGTAAAAACTCAAGTTAGTTTCCTTTCCTTGCTTTTTCTAACCTGCTTAGGAGACTTGCCTTGCTGTCCCCAGAAATGCATCATTTATGTAAGTAAGTAGTAAACATTTTCATACCCTCTTTGTGTGTGAGGTGTTATCAATCTGAATATTGGAATCAAAATTAGGGTGGAGTCCCTCCTTCTTCTGCAGCATGGCAAGAACAATTGGTGAACAAAAGTGAGCTTGGTGCTCAGATAATGACAGCCATCATGGGGCATGGGAATATCTTTCCTTGATTACTTTGGCTCACTAACTGGTTCTGATGGCAAGCATAAACATTGAGCCTGCAAGGCTAGCTAGGTTTTTTAGTTGTGCTGTGCTGTGTTGTATTGTTGACTCCTTATAGATTTAGCTAACTTGGAAGTTTAGATAATTTAATTGACATTTAGGAACAGTATGGGATCCTTAAAGTAGCCCTGGATCATGTGTCTGATTCAGCCTAGACCTATTTGTGTGTCTTAACGTAAAGCTGTGACTGACGCTAGGCTCAGGAGGACAACCTTGTCTATGACTAGTTGGTTTTGTGTCTCAGTTAGACTCTGACCCTGACAGCTGACTGCCCATTGGGTGGTCGCTCTTGAGAGCAGTCATCAGGAAGTGAAAAAAAGAGAGAGAAAAGAGAAAAGAAACAGCTATTATGTGGCTTGCTGGGGTCTGGACTCCTAAGCACAAATGACTCACTAGGACCCTTAAATACCTCCGTTGTTATTGCTGTTGCTGCAGCTGCCACCGCCGCCGCCGCTGCCACTGCCGCCACCACCACCTGTGCTTCTGTTGCAACAAAGATCCTGATTTTCAGGATTATAGGGAAAAACATCCGTGGCACCCCTGTAGCACGGAGAAAGGGGTAATTCAAACCCATAAAGCTCCTAGTCCTTTAGTCTTACGTGACCACCGTTGCCTTTGGGGAGGCCCCTTACAATGACAGTGCTGATTTGAGACTTTCTGCAGGAAGATATTTATAAATATGAGCAGGGTAGGGACCCCCCAGAAATATATCCAGTAACAACAGCAACAAAAAAAGGAAGTACAGTCATCTACAGCATTATGATGTTTTGGTCAATAACAGATCACATATGAGGATGGTGGTCTCATAAGACTATAACGGAGCCGAAAAATTCCTATCACCTAGTGATATCATAGCTGTTGTAACATTATAGTGCAACGCATTACTCACGTATTTATGGTGATGTTGCTGTAAAGAAGCCTGTAGTACCAGTCGTGTAAAACTAGAACAAGTACCATTATATATGGTACATAACACTTGATAATGATAAAAAAACAGCTAGGCGTGGTGGCTCACACCTGTAATCCCAGCACTTTGGGAGGCCAAGGTGGGCAGATCACTTGAGGTCAGGAGTTTGAGACCAGTCTGGCCAACAGAGTTAAAACCTCTCTCTTAAAAAAAAAAAAAAAAAAAAAAAGAAAAAATTAGCTGGGTGTGGTGACACACGGCTATAGTCCCAGGTACTCTGGAGGCTGAGGCATGAGAATCGCTTGCATCTGGGGGGCAGAGCTTGCAGTGAGCCAAGATTGTACCACTGCACCCCAGCCTGGGTGACAGAGCGAGACCCTGTCTCAAAAAAAAGATGAAAAACAACCATGTTTATGTATTTACTATACCATAATTTTTATCGGTATTTTAGAATGTAGTCTTTCTACTTATTAAAAAAAAAAGTTAACTGTAAAAGAGCCACAGGCAGGTCCTTCAGGAGGTATTCCAGAAGAAGGCATTGTTATGGAGATGACGGGTCCATGTGTGTTATTGCCCCTGAAGAACTTCTGGTGGGACAAGATGTGGAGGTGGAAGACAGTGATATTGGCGATCCTGACTCTGTATAGGGCTACGCTAGTTTGTATGTATCTTAGTTTTTAAGAAAAAAGTTTAATAAAAAGAAAAGTTTTAAAACAAGCTTATAGAATAATAATATAAAGAAAGAAAATATGTATAGCTGTACAGTTTTTTATTTTATTTTATTTTTTTAGATGGGGTTTCGCTTTTGTTGCCCAAGTTGGAGTGAAATGGTGCAATCTCGGCTCACTGCAACCTCCACCTCCCGGGTTCAAGCGATTCTCCTGCCTCAGCCTCCGGAGTTCTGGGATTACAGGCGTGCGCCACCACGCTTGGCTAATTTTGTACTTTTAGTAATGATGGGGTTTCTCCATGTTGGTCAGGCTGGTCTTGAATTCCTGACCTCAGGTGATCCACGCATCTTGGCCTCCCAAAGTGCTGGGATTACAGATGTGACCCACTGTGCCCGGCCATGTGTTTGTATTTTAAAAGCTAAGCTTTACTACAAAAGAGTCAAAAAGCTTTACAAAATTTTAAAAAGTTTATAAAGTAAAAAGTTATAGTAAGCTAAGTTTAATTCATTATTGAAAGAAATGTTTAAAAACTGATTTTAGTGTAGCCTAAGTGTACTAAAGTGTACATTAGTGTACAGTAATGTCCTAAGCCTTCACATTCACTCACCACTCATTCACTGACCCACCCAGAACAACTTCCAGTCCTGCAAGCTTTATTCATGGTAAGTGCCTAATAACAAGTGTACCGTATTTCATCTTTTTTTTTTTGAGATGGAGTTTCACTCTTGTCGCCCAGGCTGGAATGCAATGGTGCGATCTTTGCTCACTGCAACCTCCTCCTCCTGGGTTCAAGTGATTTCTTCTGCCTCACCCTCCTGAGTAGCTGGGATTACAGATGCCTGCTACCATGCCCGGCTAATTTTTGTATTTTTAATAGAGTGAGGTTTCGCCATGTTGGCCAGGCTGGTCTCGAACACTTGCTCTCAAGTGATCTGCCCGCCCGGGCCTCCCAAAGTGCTGGGATTACAAGCGTGAGCCACCGCGCCTGGCCGTATTTTTGTATTCTATACCATATTTTTACTGTACCTTTCCTATGTTTAGGTAGGTTTAGATACACAGATACAGAAATACACAGATACACAAATTGTGTTAAAATTGTCTATAGTATTCAGTACAGTAACATGCTGTACTGGTGTGTAGTCTAGGAGCAATAGTCCATACCATATAACACAGGTGTGTAGTAGCGTATACCATCTAGGTTTGTGTAAGTATACTCTGTGATGTTCACACAACGGTGATGAAATCACCTAATGACACATGGCATTTCTCAGAATGTATCTCCATTGCTGAGTGACACATGATTGTAAAAGAAAGAAAGAAAGAAAAACAGCCATGAGAGGATGAGGAAACAGAAACGGAGATCCACAATTTGACGCAATTAGAATCCAGAATTTATGGAAAAATTTTACTAAAAGAGCAAAAAGATAAAAGGGTGCCGATTGGTGTTGAAATGCAGTGGGTGGCAAAACTTCATGACCTTAATTAATACTGGGGCTTAACTTGGTTGTATGTCAGGATCCCAGTATATTTAATCAAGGTGCCTCCTGTAATCTAAGGGGAGTTCCTGAACAGGAAAGAGATAAGCAAGTATACCTCACATTAACTATCAGAAATATTGCCTTGCCTGAATTCCTCACATTTGTACCATTCATTGCCTTAAAATATCCCATAGTGGGTATGAGCACTCTGATCCAATGATAAAATTTAAGTTAGAGATAAAATTTAATGATAAAATTAAGTATTTGGCACATGTGAATCCGTTTGACAACGTGAGATCCCTAGGACTATACCCCAGTTAAAATAGGTTAATACAGCCCACTATAAATTAGAATAAGTCTATAAATACGGAAACCCATGATACAAAGCCTATTTGGTAAAAGGGTGATTATCCCCGTGTCTTCTCCATTAACAACCCAATTTGACCTGTTCTTAAACTTCAAATGAATAGAACCCAATGGATTACCATAATGCTAATGTTGTGGTCCCGCACATTAAGGTCCCCATAGCCAATATTGTTGACATTACTGATTCCATCCAGTCTGTGACTGGTAAATATTTTGCTATTATAGATTTGGCTAATATGTTCTGTTCACTGCCTGTTTCAACAGCCTTTCAGTCTCAGTTTGCGTTCATCTCTGAAGGGACACAATAAACATTTACCTGACTACTCATGGGATACCTCCACAGCTTTGCCATTGTACACTATCTTTGCTGGCAAGATCTTAACTGTACCGAGCTTTTTCTAGGTGTACAGGTGTGACATTACATTGATGACGTCCTTCCCTGAGGAGATTCATTTGACACACTCATTCCGGAAATGCAGATACTCACAAAATTGCTCATAAAATGGGATGGCCATTGTGCCACACGTAGTGCAAGGTCCTACCACTTTTCAATACCTACACATTATTCGCTAAACTGAAGACCATTTTGTCTCTGACACTGTCAGAAAAGCAGCTATTGGCCCTGTCAGCTCCCACAACTTCTTTTAGGCTCATTTGTGTTCTGGAGACAAACCATTCCTGTTTTATAAATTTTATTGAAGCCCATTTACGCTATTTCTTATGTATCAGTTCATCTTGAATGGGGATCCCCTCCAACAAAAGACTCTAGAACCTGTCAAAATTGCAATATGACACTAACGCCAATTAAGTCACTAACGACAATATCATTAGAGACCCCAGATGCGCTTCACCATAGAGGTTTTAGTAACTTCCTCATTTCTCCTAGATTCTCTGGATCATCCATCATTCCCATAAGTTGCCAAGGGTTTCTGATGCAAGAAACTCATCCTTGGACTTGTTCTGTACACCATTAGAGTGACAATTGCTAGCTGCATAGCGGGCTGTCTTAGAAATAGAGACTATCACAATCCCTCAGCCTGTGACCCTCGATATCCAGCTGCCTATTGTGCCTTGGGTCATGAAAGCCATGGCACTGCAAGCTGGGCATGGCTACTGAGGCCTCTTTGCCACAAGATGGAGAAAAACCTGGGTCTTCTGTCATATACCACTTGGAGGAAGGGGTAGCCTCCCGTCTTTAGTTCCTTGCTAATAACCATGGTTTTGGGGGACCCGTCACCCCCTCCCAGACCCTGGGGCTACCTGCAGAGCCCCTTGAGATCAAATGGTGTGAAAAACAATGGTTTGTACAATTTATGGATGACACCACAAGCATTGTATACAATGGAGTTTGCTGGAGAGCTTATGCTTTTCATCCTTTAACCAAGATGCTTCTGATAAGGACAGGAACACAGGGTTTATTCAGTACAGTTGGCCAAACTTCAGGCATTCACCTTAGCACTGTATGCCCTAGCCAACAGTTGGCCCCATCTGCACATTTTTACAGACTCTTGAGCCACTGCTTAAGAGTTGCCCCATTTGGAGAAAGAACTCTGAGAATCTCTAACCTCACAGATACCCAAAATGTAAATGAAGGTAACACATTTATTTTCACATAGTAAAGGTCAAACATAAGGTCTCACCAAGAGACTCCTTATTTTCCTTCAGAATTTGAGGCATCATTGATAGTGACGAAGGCACCCATTTTGTTTCTTAGAATATACAGTGCTGGGCTTAAGGAAGGAATTCAACAAAACATTTACTTTGCTTACAGACTTCATTCTGTAGGACTTAGCATCATACTGACTTCATTAAACAGATGTATATTTAATTAAATGAACATGGCACAGTTATAAGCATCAGGGGTGAATTGTAAGATTCTGAGTCTATTTTTTGAAGTTTGCTGACATTTTTTTAAGCTTCACCTTCTTCCCCTCTGCCCCACATCGGGGCAAACTGGTAAGAAGCTCTGGTTGCTCCCTCCTTGGGGATCAGGAAAAGATTCAAACTATGGAAGCTCCTTCATGTGTATAGGAAGCCTTACACTGGGCCCTAACCACAATGAAAACCCAAGCTTGTCTCCTTTCCTTGTTCTGTCAAGCCGTTTCTCACCTGCTTGGGAAGCCTGACCTTCTTTACCAGAAAATCTTCATTTAGGTAAGTATTAAACTTTCTTGTACCCTCTTGGTGTGTGTAACCAGTCTCAACATCTAACCTAAGTTTGGGATGGGGGTCCCTTCTTCCTCTTCACAGTGTCAAGTAGTACCTGATCGAAGTTCTTCTTTGCATTTGCCTAATGACTAATGATGTCGAACGTATTTCCATGTCCTTATTGGCCATTTGTATATCTTCTTTAGAGAAATATCTATTCAAGTCCCTTCTTCTTTTTAAATTACATTATTTATATTTTTAATTGTTTAGTTATATGACTTTTAATGTATTGTGGGTATTAGGTCCTTAACAGATATATGATTTTCAATTGTTGTCTTCCTTTTTTTTTTTTTTTTGAGACGGAGTCTGGCTCTGTCGCCCAGGCTGGGGTGCAGTGGCGCGATCTCAGCTCACTGCAAGCTCCACCTCCCAGGTTTACGCCATTCTCCTGCCTCAGCCTCCCGAGTAGCTGGGACTACAGGCGCCCGCCACCTTGCCCAGCTAGTTTTTTGTGTTTTTTAGTAGAGACGGAGTTTCACCGTGTTAGCCAGGATGGTGTCGATCTCCTGACCTCATGATCCGCCCATCTCGGCCTTCCAAAGTGCTGGGATTACAGGCTTGAGCCACTGCGCCCGACCTGTTGTCTTCCATTTTATGGGTTGTCTTTTCACTTTATTGATGGTGTCTTTTGAGTACAAGTTTTTCATTTTAATGAAGTCCAAGCTATCTAGTTTTTCTTTTATAGCTTGTGCTTTTGTGTCTTATTTAAAAATTGTTACCTAATCAAGTTCACAATGATTTGCACGTATGCTTTCTTCTGTGAGTTTTATAATTTTAGCTTCTACATGTAAGTCTTTGATCTCTTTTGAGTTTATTTTTAATTTTAATTTTTATTTTTTTTGAGACGGAGTCTCGCTGTGTCGCCCAGGCTGGAGTGCAGTGGCATGATCTCGGCTCACTGCAAGCTCCGCCTCCCAGGTTCACGCCATTCTCTTGCCTCAGCCTGCCGAGTAGCTGGGACTACAGGCCCCCGCCACCACGCCCGGCTTTTTTTTTTTGTATTTTTAGTAGAGACGGGGTTTCACCCTGTTAGCCAGGATGGTCTCGATCTCCTGACCTTGTGATCCGCCCGCCTCGGCCTCCCAGAGTGCTGGGATTACAGGCGAGAGCCACCGCGCCCTGCCTGAGTTTATTTTTGTATGTAGTGTGAGATAGGGATCCAATTTCATTTGCATGTAGATATCCAGTAGTCCTGGCACCATTGTTTAAGAGACTATGCTTGACACTCTTGTCAAAAATCAATTGATCATAAATATAAAGGTTTATATCTACACTCTCAATTCTGTTCATCAGTCTGTATGTCTACAATTATTCTAGTACCATAGAATCTTAGTAACTGAAGCCTTGTAGTAAGTTTTCATATTGGGAAATACGACTCCTCCAACTTTGTTCCACATTTTCAAAATTGTTTTGACCATTTTGATTTACTTCCGTTTTAGTATTAATTTTAGGGTCAGCTTGTCTGTTTCTGCACAGAAGGTATTTAGAATTTTAATAGGAATTTCACTGAATCTATAGATCAGTTTGGAGAGTATTGCCATCTTAACAATATTAAATCTTACAATCAATGAAACCAAGTGTTTTCCCGTTTTTAAAGGTCTTAAATTTCTTTCAGCAATGTTTTGTAGTTTTCAGTATACAGGTTGTGGTCCCACACATTAAGGTCCCCATACACAATATTGTTGACAAGTCTTTCATCTCCTTGGCTAAATTTATTCACCTTTCACCTTCTTGGCTAAATTTATTGCTAAGTGTTGAATTTTTTTTTATGCTACTGTAAATGGACTTGTTTTCTTTTTTAAGTTTTATTTTATGTTTAATTGACACACAATAATTCTATTTATTTATGGGGTACAGTGTGATGTTTCAATAGACATATACATTGTGCAGTGATCAAATCAGGGTATTTAGCATATTAATCACCTCAAACATTTATCATTTCCTTGTGGTAAGAACACTCAAAATCCTTCATCTAGTTATTTTGAAATGTATAACACAATATTGTTAATTATAGTCATTCTACTGTTCAATAGAACAACAGAACTTATTTCTCCTATTTAACTGTGATTTTGTACCCTTTAACTAGTCTTTCTGCCTCTCTTCCACCCCACTCTTTTCCCTCTACCCTCCTCAGCCTCTGGTAACCACTATTCTAATCTGTACTTGTATGAGATCAGCTTTTTTAAGATTCCACAAATGAATGAGATCATGTGCTATTTGTCTTTTTGTGCCTGGCTTATTTCACTTAAACTTGTTTTCTTAATTTTATTTTTGTATTGTTCATTGCAAGGTAGAACTACAGTTGATTTTTGTTTATGATCTTATAACCTGCAACCGTGCTGAACTCATTTATAAGTTCTAGTAGTTTTTAGTGGATTCCTTAAAATTTTTACATTCAAGGTCATGCCATCCACAAATAGAGATAGTTGTACTGCTTCCTTTATAACTTCAGTGCCTTTCATCATGTTTTCTTTTAAAAGTGCCCTTGTTAGAATCTTCAGTACATTGTTGAAGTGGAGAGAGTAGACATCCTTGTCTTTCTCCTGATTTTAGGGGGAAAGCTTTTGATCATTAATTATTTATTGATATTATTATTATTATTAGAGACAAGGTCTCCCTCTGTCACCCAGGCTGGAGTACAGTGGCACAATCTCTGCTTACTGCAGCCTGGACCTCCTGGGTTCAAGTGATCCTCCTGCCTCAGCCCCCCAAGTAACTGAGACTACAGGCACATGCCACCTTGCTGGATAGTTTTTGTATTTTTTGTAGAGACTGGGTTTCGCCATATTGCCTAGGCTGGTCTCAAACACCTGGACTCAAGCAACCCGCCCACCTCGGCCTCCCAAAGTGCTGGGATTACAGGCGTGAGCCACTGTGCCAGGGCCTGATCTTTAATTATTAAGTATGGTGTTTCTGTGAATTTTTCATAGATGCCATTATTGGGTTGAAGAAATTTCCTTCTGTTCCTAGTTTAAGAGTTTTTTAATGAAAAGTTGTTGGGCTTATTCAAAGCCTCTTTCTGTATCCATCGAGATGGTCATGTGGTTTTCATCTTTTATGCTGTTAATATAGTGTATTACACTGCTTTTCATGTATTTATCCAGCTTTTTATTTCTGGAATAGATCTCAGTCATGGTGTGGAGTTCTTTTTATATGTGTCTGAATTTGGTTTGCTAGTATTTTGTTGAGGATTATTGTGTTTATATTCATAAGGGATATTGGTCTGCAGGTTTCTTTTCTTGTAATGCCTCTGTCTGGTTTTGCTATCAGAATAATACTGGCCTCACAGAATAAGTTAGGAGGTGTTCCCTTGTCTTCCCTCCTTTCAAGGAGTTTGTGTAGCATTTAGCAGCGAAGCCGTCTTGGCCTTCGCTTTTATTTGTGGGTAGTGTTTTGATTACGAATACAATCTTCACTTGTTATAGGTCTCTTTATCTTATCTATTTCTTCTCAAGTCAGATTCAGTAGTTTTTGTTTTTCTAGGAGTTTGTTTTATTTAAGTTAATCTGATTTTTTGTCATACACTTATTTATAGCATTTTTTTTTAAGATTGGAAGTAATATTCCCTCTTTCATTTCTTATTCTAGTAATTTGAGTCTTCTGTCCTTTTTCTTGGTCATTCTGGTTAAGGGTTTGTCAATTTTGTTGATCTTTTGGAAGTACCAATTTTTATTTTCATTGATGGCTCTCTATTATTTTTTGATTCTCTATGTCATTTATTTACTCCTTAGTCTTTGTATTATTTCCTTCCTTCCTTTTGTTTGCTTTGGGTTTAGTTTTCTTTTTATAGTTAATTAAGATGAAAAGCTAGGTCATTGTTTTAGATCTTTCTTGTTTTTCATATATTTATCCAACTTTTTAGTTCTAGAATAGATCTCAGTCATGGTGTGGAGTTTTTTATACATGTCTGAATTTGGTTTGCTAGTATTTTGTTGAGGATTATTGTGTTTATATTCATAAGGGATATTGTAATATAGTTATTACAACTATAAATTTTCATCGATAAAGAATACTGCTTTCGGCCGGGCGCGGTGGCTCAAGCCTGTAATCCCAGCACTTTGGGAGGCCGAGACGGGTGGATCACGAGGTCAGGAGATCGAGACCATCCTCGCTAATACGGTGAAACCCTGTCTCTACTAAAAAATACAAAAAACTAGCCGGGCGAGGTGGCGGGCGCCTGTAATCCCAGCTACTCGGGAGGCTGAGGCAGGAGAATGGCATGAACCCAGGAAAATGGCGTGAACCTGGGAGGCGGAGCTTGCAGTGAGCTGAGATCCGGCCACTGCACTCCAACCCGGGCGGCAGAGCGAGACTCCGTCTCAAAAAAAAAAAAAAAAAAAAAAGAATACTGCTTTCACTGCATGTCATATGTTTTGGTAGGTTGTGTTTAAGTTTTCATTAATCTCAAAGAACTCTCTCATTTCCTGTGTAGTTTCTTATTTGACCTTTGACTTTTTTAGAGATGTGCTGTTTAATTTCTACTTTTTAATTACTTTACAAAATATCTTCCTGTTACTGATTTCTAATTTAATTCTATTGTGGTTGGTGAAGATACTTTTTATTGTTTCAGTCCGTTTTATGGAGACTTGTTTTATGATCTAACATATGGTCTATCTTCCATGAGAATATTTCATATGCACTTGAGAAGAATGTGTGTTCATCTGTTACTGGGTTAAGTGTTACTATAGTGTCTATTAGGTGCAGTCTTCTTTTTCCTTGTTGATCTCCTGTCTGATTGTTTTTAATCTATTATTGAAAGTGGGATATTGAGGCAGCCAGAATATGTTATTGAACTGTTCGTTTCTCTGTTCAGTTCTGTCAGTTTTTGGAATCTGTTGGTAGATGAATGTAAGTTTATCATAGTGATATTTTTGTGATGGATTGGCAACTTAAAGATTGCAAAATGTTATTCTTTGTCTGTTTTACCAATATTTGTTTTAAAGTATATTTTGTCTGCTATTAGTATAACCACTCCTACTGTTTTTTGGGTACTGTTTATATGGTATCTCTTTTTCCATTCTTTTACTTTAAACTTATTTGTGCCTTTGAATCTAAAATCATTCTCTTGAAGATAATGTGTAGTTGGGCCATACCTTTTTTTTTGTCAGTTTAACTAGTCTCTGTCTTTATTGGAGAGTTCAATCCATTCACATTTAGTGCAGTTACTCTTCAGGTAGAATTTACATGTGTATTTTGTTATCTGTCTTCCCTATGTCTTATGTCACTTTTGTTTTTCTGTTCTTACATTACTGCTTTCATTTGCTTTAAGTCAATATTTTCCACTGTGCCATTTCAATTCCCTGCCGTTTCTTTTGCTATATATTTTGGTGGTTTTTTTTTTAGTTCATTCTATGGAGATTACCATTAACATCTTAATTGATGAGAATCTAGTTCAGATTTATATGAACTTACTGTCGATAGAATACAAAAGCTTTGCTTCCTTAATAGCACTATAACCTTTATGTTGTTAGTGTTACAAATTATATCTTTTTGCACTGTGTGTCCATCAACATAGATTTATAATTATTGTGGTAGTCATGTTTTAAGTCAGACTGGAAAACACAGGAATTGCAAATTTTAAAAAAGCAACAACTATATTTATACTGTTTTTAATATTTACCTATGTAGTTACTTTTACCATTAAACTTTATTTCATCTTATGATTTCATGTTACTTTCTAGTGTCCTTTCCTTTTAGACTGAAGGACTTCCTTTAGTATTGCTCATAGGGCAGCTGCCAGCTACTTGATATCTCTTTCAGTTTTGTTTATCTGATAATGTCCCATTTGCTCCTTCACTTTTGAAGGATAGTTTTACTTCCTTTATTAGATACAGAATTGTTTATCGCAGTTTTTTTTCTTTCTGTAACTTGAGTATGTCTTCCCACTGCTTTTTGGCCATGGCTTCTGAGGAGACGTCAACTGTTAAACTTCTGTTTTCTTGTTTGTGAGAGTTGTTTTTCTCTTGTTGCTCTTTGGGATTTTCTCCTTGTTTTGGCTTTCAATATATTTATTATGATGTGCCTGTGTGTATATACTTCTCATTTTTCCTACTTAGTGTTTGTTTGCTTTTTAGAATGTGTATGTAAACATTTTTTTCATCAAATTTGTGATACTTTTAGCTGTAATTTGTTCAAATATCTTCTTCGTCTTTTCTATTTTCTTCTCTGATTCCCATTATATGTATTCTGGTTGCTAGATGGTTTCTTACAAGTTTCTGAGGGTGTGTTTATATTCTGTCTCTCTGTGTCTGTGTGTGTATATATACATGTGTATGTATATATATATGTATATGTATATATACACACACAGAGTCTCAGAAATCTATGTGTGCATGTGTGTAAAATTTCTGTTCCTCAGACTGGATAATCGGAATTGGACTATCTTCAACCTTGCTGATTATTTTTTTCTATCAGTGTAAATCTGCTCTTGAGCCCCTCTAATGAATTTTTCATATCAGTTACTTTATATTTCTAGGGGGCTTGAGGGATTTAGGGGCTTGTCGAAGAAAGACATATGACTGTGAGGTGGCAGTATCACACACAAGTTTTATTGGGAGATGTGTTGACAGGCTTGCATGTTGGGGAAGTCTTTCACAGTAGGAGCTTGTCCAGAGGCCCTGGCTTTGGAGTTGCTACTCTGAAGGGGAAGAGGCCATGGAATTTCCAGAGAGGGAGACTGTAGAGGGGACTTGACTTACATGTTTAGGTGATGGCTACTCAGCAGCACAGTGGGGAGTCTCTGGGTCCGAGAGAGCTCTAAAGGGCAACAATATGTCAAAAGACAAAATTACAACAAATTTAGTTTAAAGATCTCACTTGGCCGTATTTGTGATTCTAGAATCAGGCAACACTATTCCACAAAATAGAATACTTGTTCAAATGAGCTGAGAGCAGAAGAGATTGACTTCATAGAGGAGAAGGGCTGAAGAGGCAAAGAACAAAGTGTATTAGTTTATTGTGTGTGTAACCACTAAAGTATCTACTCAGTAGCTTAGCCATCATTGGATAAAGATTTCCTTAAATGCCTGGGACCAGTAAATTGCATAGTCTTTAATAAAGGGATCTGTATACGTCTTGGGGCATGCAACACTTAGCCAGACAGTTTACAACCGTACATTAGCCTTCACTTCCTGATTGCGGAGAGCCTAAAAGTCAGTTAGAAGTGAGAGTTTATGGCCTTCTTAGGTGTTTCCTGAGCATGCACAAAGCCCTATACATGCAGATGGCCTTCTATATTCCCTAGAAAATATCAGAACTCTTCAAATCCCCTATTGATAGCTTATTCCTCAGCTTTTCCTTTCATTCTTTTTATTTAGTCTATTGTTTGCTGCAAGTGTTAGCATTTGTGGAGGGGCTTTTAGTATGGGTTTTGCACTGAATCAAACATAAGCCTTTTAAGTAGTGTCTTCCGGGGAACCAACGGACAGGACAAATAATGACAGTTCTTTAGAACTGAAGCTTTGGGAGTTGATGCCACTGCTAAACAGCTGAGCCAGCTAATGTAGTTCTTTGACAGCATAGAAATGTAGAGAGAAATGAGCAGCCCCTGACTGAAATGCCGCTGACTCTCCTTGTTCTTACTTAGTTCTGTAGATTTTGTTGCTGTTGATCAGTTCCCAGAGAATTTAGGTGATTGACTTTGCTTGTTGTGACCAGTTTTATTAGATGTCTCTTTGGGGAGGAGATTTCACTGAGCTCCTCACATAGCCATTCCAGAATTCCCATACTTTTGGTGTTTTATATAAAACCTCATTGCTGAAGCCTAAGGTCATGCAAGTTTTCTGTTTTCTTCTAGAAGTTTTATAATTTTCTGTTTTACATTTAGATTTGTGATCCATTTTGAATTAATTTTCATGTGAAGTGTGAGGTTTGTGTCATAATTTTATTTTGCACATGGATTCCAGTTGTTTCAGCACCATTTTTTTTTTTTTGGCGAAAATTGTCCTTCTCCATTGAATTACCTTTATGCCTATGTAAAAAAAATCAGTTGACTAAAATGAAATAACCTGATTAAAAAATAGGCAAAAGTCCTGAACAAAGACACCTCACCAAAGAAAATATACAGATGATATATAAGCATGTGCAAAGATGCTCAACAACATATGTTATTAGCAAATTGTAAGTTAAAAAAGATACCACTACACATTTATTAGAATGTTCCAAATCCAAAACACTAACAACATCAAAAACTGGTGGAAAGATGAAGCAACAGGAGCTCTCTCTCATTCTTTCTTGGTGGGAATACAAAATGGTATAGCCACTTTGGAAAACAGTTTGACAGTTTCTTACAAAGCTAAATGTACTCTTACCATATGATCCAGCAATTGCGTTCCTTGGTATTTACTCAAATGGGTTGAAAACTTACGTCTACACAAAACTCTGCACATAAATGCTTATAGTAGCTTTATTCATAATTGCCAAAATTTAGAAACAATCAAGATGTCCTTTAGTAGGTGAATGGATAAATTGTAGTGCGTCCAGACGATGGAGTTTAGTGCCAAAAAAGGGCTATGAAAAACCTTTTCGAGCCATGAAAAGATATGGTGGAATCATATGTGCATATTACTGAGTTTTAAAATAAGCCAATCTGAAAAGGCTGCATGTCTCAGCTACTCGGAGGCTGAGGTGGGAGGATGGTTTTAGCCTGGGAGGCAGAGGTTGCAGTGAGCTGAGATTGCACAGCACCCCAGCCTGGACAACAGAGCGAGTCCCAGAAAGCAAGCAAGCAAGTAAGAAAGAAGGGAGGGAGGGAGGGAGGGAAGGAGGGAAGGAAGGAAAGAAGGAAGGAAGGAAGGAAGGAAGAAAGGAAGGAAGGAAGGAAGGGAGGGAGGGAGGGAAAGAAAAAGCTACATAGTGTATGATTCCAAGTATTTGACATTCTGGAAAAGGCAAAACTATGGAGATGGTAAAAAGATCAGTAGCTTCCAGGGTTTGGGGGTTGAGAAGGGATGAACAGACGGAGCACATGCGATTTTTAGGGCAGTGAAACTACTCTGTATGGTACTATAATGGTGGATACATGTGTTTATACATTTGTGAAAACCTATAGAATGTACAACACTGAGAGTAAACCCCAATGTAAACTATGAACTTTAGGTGAGAATGATATGTCAATATAGGTTCATCAATTATAACAAATATACATACCCTTCTGGTGGGAGATTTTCATAGTGGGGATGGTTGTGCGTATACGGGAGCAGAGAGTATGTGAAGAATCTCTACCATGGACTCAGTTTTTATGTGAACCTAAAGCTTATTTAAAAAATAAAGTCAATTTTTAAAAAGTCAACTGAAAAAAAAAATGCTTCTCTCTCCCACACCTTGCCCCAATCCTCTGGCAATAATAAATGGTTTTGCAGTATTAAAAAAAATCTGTGATTGTATTTGTGCGGATCTATTTATGGGCTCTGTGTTCTGTTCTGTTGATCTATGTGTCATTTCTTTTGGTAATACTATGGCACCTTGATTACTATAGACTTATGTCGTGTCTTGAAATCAGATAATATGAGTCCTCTAACTTGGTTTTTCTTTTTCAGAGTTGTGATAGCTGTTAGGTCATTTGCCTTTTCATGTCTACAAAATGCTTGCTAAAATTTTGATTGGAATTGTGTTTATATGACCTTAATTGAGCATTTTATCTCCTCTCTTTGCATATCATTTATATTTCTTTTTCTTAACTTTTTAGTAGTTACCCTAGTTTTTACAATACACATTTTTAATCTAAGTCTTTCAAATACTATTGTATTGCTTCCTGTATAGTGTGGGTACCTTATAAGAGTTATTCCCCGTTTCTGCCTTGCTTTCTTTTTGACATTGCTGTCACCCCTTTCACTTACTTACATGCTACAGTCATTTCATACATTGTAGTGTTTTTACTTTATATACAGTTACCTCCTAGATTGATTAAGAATAAGAAAAATAAAAAGTTTTATATTACCTATATTTGTTTTTCTCTGACTTTCTTTCTTTATGAAGATTCAAGTTTCTAACATGTTATTTTTATTTTGTGCCTGGAGAACTTCTTTTGACATTTCTTGCAGGACATGTCAGCTTATGGTATCCAGCAGTTTCTCTACCATGTAAACAAATCATAAGTGCTAGATCTTCCTGTCTCTCCAAATGTTCAAGTGGTGATTTCCCTTGTGGCCTGAGTTCTCTGATGATTTTTTAAAAGTTATTGATTTTCATTTTGTCTAGCTTTTGTAAGGGCAGGAGGGACATCTTCCCAGTTCTTTACAATTTGGAGCTACAATTAGAGGTGCTTACGTATGTATTTTTAAATTTTTCTTGTGGATGTGTTACCAAAACAGTAAAAAGAAACAGGTGAAATTAATTTTAATAAAGTATTTTATTTAACCCAAACATCAAAAAAAACATTTTAACATGTAATCTGTATAAAAATACTTAAGAGCTATTCTACATTAAAAAAATACTCTTCTAAATATCATATGGATTTTTCTACTTGTATCACATCTCACTTTGAACTATCGCATTTCACGTAATCAATAACCCAATGTGGTTTGTGGCTATTGCATTAGGCAGCACAGGTCCAAAGAGAATATGTAGAAAGAGAAGGAAGGAGAGTTGAGGATGAACTTTTGGGGATACAGACAGTTAGGTGTTAAGCAGAGGAAGAGAGACCTAAAGACAGAAAGAAACGTCAGAGAAAAATCGAAGAGAGCAAAAGAATAACTGAAACAAAGGGAAGAATATGTTTCAAGGAAAAATAAGTATTCAAATAGTGTCAAATGTGTCAAGGAGCTCAGGGTAGATATGGACTAGATACGGGAATTGACAAATGGAAAAGAATAGAGAATACGGAAATAGACCGGTGTGTGTGTGTGTGTGTGTGTGTGCGCGCGCGCGCACGCGTATATGTATATATATGTGAAATTAGTAAGTGAAAGAGGTGTCAACATAAATTAATAGAGCAGAATGTATCATTCAATAAATGGTGACGGGACAATTGATTATCCATATAGAAAAAAATAAAATAAAATACCAACACCAAAAACAAAACATTAATTTTTTATAGATTATACGCCCAATTGTGAAAAGCAAAACTTTAATTTTTTTAATAAAAAAAATTAGAGGACTATTTTTATTATCTCAGGGAAGGGAAGGGTTGTTGAAACAGAATGTATAAAGAAAGTCTATAAATCAATTAAATGATAAGCCATCCAATCCGAAAAAATGGGCAAAGTTATGAACAGGTAATTTATAAAAAAGGAAATACAGAAGTCCAATAAATACATTAAAATGTGGTCAATTGCACTAATAATCAAGGGACTGAAAATCAAAATAATGAAATGTCACTTTTAACATATCAGATAAAAATTTTATTGTTTGACAATACCTGGTATTGGCATGGTTGTAGGGAAACAGTAGTCTTCATATATGGCTGATGTGGGTGGAAAGAAATACAGTCACATTCGAATGAAATTAATTGTGAAGGATCTAGTAAAATTGTAGATGGGCACTTCCCTCTGTCGCAACATTTCCAATTCTAGGAGACATGTAAGACAACATTGCAGTATTACTTGATATTGTGAAAAACTGGAAATAAACTAAATTCCCCAACTGTTCCAAATTAATAGGGGAATGATCAATAACTCATCATCTGTTCATACAGTGCAATTTAATATGGCAGTGAAAATGAAGAAATCACATCAGTATGTGTCAGTGTGATCTTAAAAACATAAGGCTGATGGAGAAAAGTGAGTTACAGAGCAATCACATAATATGATACCATTTATTTAAATTTAAAACATACAAAAATACAATATATTGCTTATAGATACAGATATGTTTGAAAATGTATGTATAAAGAAGGAATTGAAATGATGCACACCATATCAAATTTGGTTGCCTCTGGGGAGGGGAAAGGATAATGACTAGGGGTGGCTTTACAGAGTACTTCATCCTTATCTAGAATGATTAGTTTGTTTCATAAAATAGATGAAGCAAATGTGACTACATTTTTTAAAATGTTAGCAATTGTTAATTCTGGGTGGATATTCTATATTTTTGAGATATTTCCAAAATAACACCAATACCAATTAAAGTTTATAGGAGATAAGGAAAGAGGAGGAAAAAAAAAAAAAAGGTAGTGCCTGGAGAAAGATGCAGAAATTTGGAGGAAAAATTACTTTCAAGGTGGTAAAAACTCAAATAGATTTAACTACTGGTGGGAAGGAGCCTGGGGAGACGGAGTGGTTCAAAGTACAGGTGTGAGGAGAGATGACTAAAGAGGTAAGGGCCCAAAGTGGTGACATCATCTTGACCTATTTATACTCTGATTATAGTACCAGTACCCAGCTTGTGAGGGGTGAAGCACAGCCATTTTTCCCAACTGATCTATCACGTATCTGTCACCTAAGGCAAAAAATGTATTTCTTAACTGATACAGCTATTTTTTTTTTAAATTTTTGTATTATTATACTTTAAGTTCTAGGGTACATGTGCACATCGTGCAGGTTTGTTACATATGTATACATGTGCCATGTTGGTGTGCTGTACCCATTAACTCGTCGTTTACATTAGGTATATCGCCTAATGCTATCCCTCCCGCCTTCCCCCTCCCCACAGTAGGCCCCGGTGTGTGATGTTCCCCTTCCTGTGTCCAAGTGATCTCATTGTTCAGTTCTCACCTATGAGTGAGAACATGTGGTGTTTGGTTTTCTGTTCTTGCGATAGTTTGCTGAGAGTGATGGTTTCCAGCTGCATCTATGTCCCTACAAAGGACACGAACTCATCCTTTTTTAGGCTGCATAGTATTCCATGGTGTATATGTGCCACATTTTCTTAATCCAGTCTGTCACTGATGGACATTTGGGTTGATTCTAAGTCTTTGCTATTGTGAATAGTGCCGCAATAAACATACGTGTGCATGTGTCTTTATAGCAGCATGATTTATAATCCTTTGGGTATATCCCCAGTAATGGGATGGCTGGGTCATATGGTATTTCTAGTTCTAGATCCTTGAGGAATTGCCACACTGTCTTGTCTTCCACAATGGTTGAACTAGTTTACAGTCCCACCAACAGTGTAAAGGTGTTCCTATTTCTCCACATCCTCTCCAGCACCTGTTGTTTCCTGATTTTTTAACGATTGCCATTCTAACTGGTGTGAGATGGTATCTCATTGTGGTTTTGATTTGCATTTCTCTGATGGTGAGTGATGGTGAGCATTTTTTCATGTGTCTGTTGGCTGTGATACAGCTATTTGTAATAATATTTCATATGCTGTCTCCTTTGTGTTTTATTTATTTATTTATTTTTTGAGACAGAGTCTCACTCTGTTACCAGGCTAGAGTGCAGTGGCAGGATCTCGGCTCACTACAACCTCCGCCTCCCTGGTTCAAGCGATTCTCCTGCCTTAGCTTCCCGAGTAGCTGGGACTAGAGGCGCGTGCCACCGCACCCAGCTAATTTTTGTATTTTTAGTAGAGACGAGGTTTCACCATGTTGGCCAGGATGGTCTTCGATCTCTTGACCTCAAAATCCGCCCACCTCGGCCTCCCAAAGTGCTGGGATTACAGGCGTGAGTCACTGCGCCCGGCCTCCTTTGTGTTTTATATTTGATAACTACATATCAAACAACTTATTCCCAATTTTGACTTGGAAAAGTAACAAAATATTCCTAAAAAAGTTACACTGAGATGCAAGTACAGTGTTTTCTGACATAGCTCTTGAAAAAAATATTGGCAATAAATGTATTTAAAAATAATTTTAGGCTGGGGGCAGTGGCTTAAGCCTATTATCCCAGCACTTTGGGAGGCCAAGGTGAGTGGATTACCTGAGCCCAGGAGTTCAACACCAGCTTGGGCAACACAGGGAGAACCCATCTCTACAAAAAAATAAAAGAATTAGCCAGGCATGGTGGTGTGCACCTGTGGTCCCAGCTAGTCAGGAGGCTGAGATGGAAGGATCGCTTGATCCTAGGAAGTCAAGGCTGCAGTGAGCTGTGATCTCACCACTGGACTCCAGCCTGGGCAACAGAGTGAGTTCCTGCCTCAAAAACTAAATTAAATTAAATTAAAAATAAATAAATAAATAAAATAATTTTAATGATGAAGGAAATTTCAGAATTTAGTAAGTTCCCAATGTTGTTTGGGCATTGGAAGCAATGTACTGTGAATCTTTAAATTTTCCAAATACAGAGTATCCAATAGATAAATGGACATCTTCACTGGGCTCTATGGGTAACTTCCTTTTCATCTTCTCCCACTTTGCAAGGTAAACAGGCACTCTGCACTTCTTTCCTTTTTAAAGAAATTATTTTTATTTTTAATTATTATGGCTATATAATAGTTGTGTATATTTATGGCATACATGGGATGTTTTGATACAAGCATATAATATGTAATGATGAAGTTAGGATAATTGGTGTTTCCATCACCTTAAGCGTTTATCATTTGTGTTAGGAACGTTCCAATTCCACTCTGTTGGTTATTTTATTTTTATTTTATTATTATTATTTTTTTGAAAGAAGATCTCACTCTGTCACCCAGGCTGGAGTGCAGTGGTGTCATCTCGGTTCACTGCAGCTCCACCTTTCGGGCTCAGGTGATTCTTCCACCTCAGCCTCCTGAGTAGCTGGGACTATAGGCGCACACCACCACATCTGGCTAATTTTTGTATTTTTAGTAGGGATGGGATTTCACCATGTTGCCCAAGCTGGTCTTGAACTCCTACGCTCAAGGGATCCACCCACCTTGGCCTCCCAAAGTCCTGGGATTACAGGCGTGAGCCACTGTGCTCAATCTCCTTTAGTTATTTTTAAATATGCTATAAATTATTGTTAACTATAGTCACCCTATTGTGCTATTGAATACTAGATCTTATTCGTTCTGTCTAACTGTATTTTTGTACCCATTAACCACTCCCACTTTATCTCTCCCTCTCTGCTACTCTTAGCCTCTGGTAACCATCATTCTACTCTCTCCGTGAGTTCAGTTTTTTTTTTTTTTTAGCTTCCACATATGAGTGGGAGCATGTGATATTTATCTTTTTGACTCCACTTCTCTTTTCTCATCCAGGCTCCATGGAGGGGAAAGAAAAGGGAAAAGGTAGACAAGAAAGATTGGTAACTTGGTCTTGACCCTGCTACTCACGAGCCTTAATGTGTCTTCTTATCTTTTCTTTTCCTCACCTGCTAAAACCTCTGCAGCCCTACTTCTGCAAGCCTTCACTCTTCAGGAATTACTAGGAAGTTCTACTCATACTGGGAGCCAAATGGGATATCAGGGAGATGGGTAGGAGAATCAGCAGTACTACTAGGGATATAGCACTGGAAGATAGGTTCTTAGCGTCTCAGTGTTAGCCCTCTTTTGTTAATTTCTCATAAAAGCACATTGTTTTATTAGTGGTCTTTATAACAGTATTGGAAAATTTCAGCACCAACATAGGTCAAACAATCTTATGTAGTCCAACGTAAGTACCTAATTACCATTTACGACATTTTCTTTTTTTAAATGGAAAACTGTTTTGGAATGTAATTTTCTTATAAATGGTAGTTTGGGGCTACATTTAATTCGTGAAAGTAAGTAAGAAAGTAGAAGAAGAATAAAAGTTTGAGTTGACAAATCCCGTATGTGAATCCTTTGAGATGTTTATTAAACTAAGGTGTTATATTGTGGTTAGATTTCAGGAGGTAAAAAGTGGTAGAAATTACTTTATTTCGTTTTTCTTTTTTTCTTTTTTTCTTTTTGAAACAGAGTCTCACTCTGTCGCCCAGGCTGGAGTGCAGTGGCCGGATCTCAGCTCACTGCAAGCTCCGCCTCCCGGGTTCACGCCATTCTCCTGCCTCAGCCTCCCGAGTAGCTGGGACTACAGGCACCCACCACCTTGCCCGGCTAGTTTTTTGTCGTCTTTTTTTTTTTTTTTCTACAGGAATAAAATAGTGGAATTGTTCTCTGATACCATAAGTCAGTCAACCAATCTCTCCCAGCCCACACACATACATTTAATTTTTTTCTATATTCCTCGAATGTGAGGTACCTTTAATTTCTTAAAAAATCTCAGTAAGTGTGCTGTTGCTGAATCAGTTTTTTACATTAAGTACTACAGGGTTTCATCTGTCATTACTTTTTATGCTAACCATTTTGTAACTTTTATCTGAATAATTAAATACTTGTAACTAAATTATGTTTGAAGATTCTTAATCTATATAGGAGAAAACTTGTTTTATTAAATTTCATTTATTAGTGTTATTCATATTAGTAAAGTGTCTACTTTTTCTCTGTGGTTGTCAGAAGCTGGAGAACACCAAGTAATTTAAGATTTATTTGATTTGAGACTTTACCATAGTCAGGATATTTAAAGATATTTAACTAGGGGCACTATATGTATTAAAAGCTGACTTCCACTTTATAAAATTACAAAATATTAAAACATGCAGAAAAGTGTAAATAATAATAAAACAATGAACACTTTTGCATTTATTGCCTAACTCAATACATTTAGAAAATCGCAATGCAATTGAAGTCCCCTCTATGAACCCCCAATCACATCCTACTCCTTTTTCTCTACATGTTGCCATTATCTTCAATTCAGTATTTATCATTCCTTTGCATTTCTTTTGATTTTCCTACTTATGTAAATATCACTTGAAATATATGAAATTATTTTGCTTTTTTGAACATTATTTATATGGCAGAAATGTATGCATTCTTCTACAAACCTGCTTTTTTATTGTTTATCATGGTATTTGTAAGGCTCATTAATGAATATAAAACTCATGCATCTATTTATAATCTCGTATAAAATCATAATTAAAAGTCTCACTCCATTTTTAATGTTTGACTGCTGACAGCTTTGAAGTCTTATCTCTCCCTGTTCTCCCTCTGTCCCACATCTGGGCAAGATAAGAAAGCCATGATGCAGTGTTCTTTACCACCAGTGTAAAGTTCAAACCACAGGTGAGAATCCTCACCCCAGCCCCACCCCCAACCACCATAAAAACCCAAGCCAGTGTTCTCTCCTTGCTTTATCAAGCCATGTTTGGATGTGTCTGAGAGCCACCCCTGCTCTCTGCAGAAAACCTCATTATGTGAGTAATCAGCTTTTTTATGAATGTTGGTGTGTGTTTGTTTGGTATCATTGGTGTTGACATTCAAACCAAATTTTGAACTGGTGTCCATCCTGTCTTTGTGGAGTATTCAAAAAATTATTTCAGTGTTCTTTTGTTAATGGATATTAGGTTGTTTCCTTTTTTTTTATAGTTGAAAACAATGGTTCTATGGATACTTTTTGTTTTTTCTTATTGATTTGTAGAAGTTACATTTATATTCTGGATATGGATTCCTTGTTAGTGTTGCAAATATCTGCTCTCAGTCCGTAGTTAGTCTTTTTACCTTAAAGGTTTCTTTTGTAGTACAGAGGTGATGAATTTTGATATAAATTTTGATCAAATCTACCAGTCTTTTTATTTATGATTGATCTTTGTATCTTTAAGAAATATTTCTCTGATTTGGAGGTTATAAAAATGCTCTTCTAAATGTTCTAAAACCTTTAAAGTTGATTTTTCCCATTTAGGACTTTGATCTATTTATTTTTTGTTGTATAAGTTATTTCTTTTCTTGTAATGTCTTTGTCTGGTTTTTGTATCAGGATCATACTGGCTTCATAGAATGAGTTAGGAAGTATTTGCTATTCTTGAATTATCTGGAAAAATTTGTGTAGTACTGGTATTATTTCTTTTTAAAATGTTGGTAGAATTTGCTAGCGAAGTCATCTGACTCTTTAAAATTTCCTTGTGGGAAGGTTATACAGATGCTCCTTGATTTACAATGGGATTAAATCCCGATAAACCTGTTTAAGTTCAAAATACTGTAAGTTGAAAATGCATTTAATACACTTATCCTAGCAAACATTGTAGCTTAGCTTAGCCTACCTTAAACATGCTCAGAACACTTAATATTAGCCTACAGTTGGGCAAAATCATCTAACACGGAGCTTCTTTTATAATAAAATGTTGAATAGCTCATATAATTTATTGAATACTGTGCTGAAAGTGAAAAGCAGAATGGCTGTATTGGTGCTCAAAGTATATTTTTTATGGAATGTATATCGCTTTTGCGCCATTGTAAAGTTGAAAGAGCATTAAGTTGAACCATCATAAGTTGGGGATTGTCTGTACTAATTTAGTTTATTTGTTTCTTTGTTATTAATGTGTCTTTTTGTTTTTCCTGCATTGTTTCCAGAGTTTTTAAAAAAATCTCTTAATCAGATTGATTGTGATGAGCCTTGTAGTTTCCTTCATGTTTCTTTTGCACCAAATATGTTGATATTTTTTGATTTGGGGGTTAAAATTATCACTAAAATAATGGCAAAACCCATAATTAATAGTAACATATGAAGAAACAGTGGCTAAGAATTTTAGCTGCCTTCCTCTCCCGAGAATCATCTCCTTACCTCAGGGGATCTGCCGGGTGAAAAGTATTAATATTCCTCTCATCTTCTTTGGGGACTTTAATTACCTGTGTATTAAGTTGCTTGCCATTGTTCAACAGTCCACTGATATTCTTCGTACTTCAAAAAAATTCTTTTCTGTCGGTTTCATTTTGGATGATTCTTATTTCCATTGTTTTCAAATTCTTTAATCTTTCCTTTTCCATAGTTTAATATGTCATTTATCCAATTTGGCGTATTTTTAAGCTCAGATATTATTATTTACATCTCTAAAATTTTAATTTGGGCGTCTTTGTTATAGTTTTCCATGCCTCTACTTAACTTTGTAAATGAATAGATTATGTCATAACCTTTTAAATGTCCGTGTCTGGTAACTCTAACATCTGCATCAATTCTTGGTTGGTTTCAATTTATTGATTTTTTTAAAAAAATAATTTCAAGCTTCTTTGCATTGCTGGTGATGTTTGTTTACATTCAAGCCTTATGGATTTTACCTTGTTGGATGCCAGATATTTTTATATAAGTAAAAATTTCTTGAGCTTTATTCTGGAATATGATGAAACTACATGGAAACAGTTTGATCCTCTTATGTCTTGCTTTTAAGATTGATTAGGTGGAACCAGGGTGGTGCTCAGTCTATGGAAAATTATTCCTTGTTGGCTGTTGGTAACAGGTGCTGTTCCTGTCCCAGTGTAAGTGATGAAAAGTGTTCTTTCTAGTGATTTCAAATGGTTCTTTCCCCTGCCTTGGGTAGTTTCCTCTATATACACTAATGTATACTCTGTTGAATACTCAATGGACCCTTCACAAATCTCAGGAGTTCTTTTTCTGCACTGTTTCCCCGTTCTGCTAACTATTACCTGCAGATTTTAGCTGCCTTCTTCTCACTGGACTCTGAGTGTTGTCTTCTTACCTCAGGGGATCTGCCAGGTTCTGTCTCAGTTATTACCCTTGCCTGTGGCATAATCGGAAAATTCTCTCAGGGAAGTATGCTGGGGCATTTATAGGGTCACCTTGTTTCTTTACCATTTCTCAAGGATTATTGGCCCTCACTACCTGATATCTATTGTTCTGAAAACAATTTACTTTTTAATTTTTCAACTAGTTGGGTAAATGGTCCCTGTCATTCCATCTTGCCCAGAAGTACAAGTTCAGCTGAGAGTTTAGAAAGTGTTAAGATTCTCATAATTTTTTTATGTAGGGAATCTTATCAACTCTAAATATTAATAGTTTCCTTTATTCATTTCTAATCCTTACTCTCTTCTGCCTTCTCCTTTTCCTCCTTCCTCCTACTTCCTCCTGCACCTCTGGATAGGGCCTTCAGTATAATGAATGAAAGGGATGATAGCAGTGATTCCTGACTCCCATTATTAAAGGGGGAACACATTTCTAATGTCATTATTTGTTTTTTACAATGAAGACTTTGTGCTCTTCTTTCACATCAGTTTACAAGTGCTGTTTGACAAGAATTTCCTGTAAGCCCTGAAGATATTGAGTAACAGTTTAGTGCTTAAATTGGGAGTTATACCTGATGTAAATGACGAGTTGATGGGTGCAGCACACCAACAAGGCACAAGTATACATATGTAACAAACCTGCACGTTATGCACATGTACCCTACAACTTACAGTATAATAATAATAATAAATAAATTAAAAAAAAAAAAACTGTCAAGCAACATTTATCGTATGCCATCTTTCAAAGTACTTACCTGTATTAATGCATGAGAGGCCCAAAACAAACATAAGAGGTAGGTACTGTTATTATCCCCACTTTACATATGAGAGACAATGAGGTTAAATACATTTCCTAAGGTTGCACATAATAAATGGTGAGGCTGAGATTCGAGTCTGAGAAACCTGGCACTTAGAGCCCAGGCTTCTTCTGCACTGTACTTCTCTGCTCGTAACTAATATGAGAGTATTAAATGCAATTGTCAGTCGGTTCATTTAAATGACCACAAAGACATTTCTAGCACTTAGTGTTCACATTTCAATTATTTATGCTAGCTAAGTAACCATTATCAACAAAAGTTACAAACAGTAGATATTTCACTATAGGAAAAGATGGGATTAAAATTGTAGCCCTCTTAGCAGGTTGGTTTTGAGGAATTTAATTTACTAGATTAAAGTTACGTGATTCCTGCTATCCCATGAGTTTTGTTGGCTGCAGGCCAGGGATTGGCTGTTTACTACTTTCTGCTGTCTCAGTGCGTAATACCCCGGCCTAATGACTCTAATTAACTCCATATATTTGTTCCAGAAAGATGCAAAGGTTCTGTATAGTTAAGAATCAATAAAATACAAACTGTTGCCTAGGAAACCCCATTTACTCTTAGTGTTGGTAATTAACTTTTTTTCTGGAGAAGTTTAAGAAACAGGCCCAAGCCATTCAATAGCCATTTGTGAAGCTGATATTTAAAGAAATGTAGATGCTGCATTAGAATCTTTAGGCATCTATACCAAGAATGCAGTGATTCCATCACAAAAATTTCTCTTCTTTCCTATTGGCAGATTATAGGAATAAAGTATTTCTGATTTAACTAACTCAGGTACCAGGGAATATTTGGGCAAATTAATACATCTCTTGTTTTGTTTTTTAAAATTTTTTCATAAAATCCAGATCCTGCACAATAATAAATCTCTTAATTTATTAGTAGCTGCTTTTTAAAAATAATTTATGAACATAACTTTCTGCTTTACTAATAAAGAGCTGAAGCAGACTTAGGACTGATGAGAAGAATGTAAACTAAAAATCACGTCTATGAAAATAGGAATTTCTTCCCAAGATCTAGGTGATGTTTTTCAGTGGCATACATTGACCTCAGTGGTCAGGATACAAAACTGACACAGACGATAAAGCTGACAAAGTGGAGGAAATTGGCTTGCAAACACTTGGAGAAATCACTTCAGAGTAAAACCACTTTCAAATTGTTTTTTTTTTTTTTTTTTTTTCTGACTATGGAATAGTGTTTAGCATGTTTCAGCAAAAGTCTGCACAACAATACACTAGATATACATTTTAAAAGACAGTATCACAGAGCAACACTCAGGGAGAGATCTATTTCTATGGAGTATAGGTGGCTTAAGAACCTAATGTGGATATTTTAAAACTTAAAAAAATCAAATCTCTTCCACTTTGGAGATTGTTTATGTGAAGATTTCATATGGCCATTCCTCTGCCAGAGCTCTCTTGGAGAGTAGAGTGTTTCTTAATTTTATTCCAGTCAGATTCACTGCTATTCGAACATTTATCCCAAATATTGATACTCTCAATACTTAAATTTATCTCAATCTATCAAGTCTCACTGCTTCTCCTTTTCTTTTTATTCTCCACATATTTAAAGTTACTAGTGTGTCCACATTAGCAGAATTCCCTGTATCCAGGAAGATGTGTCCTCTGTGTACTAAAAAGCAATATTCTCCTGTCCTATGTGTACAGAAATGGATCCAGGCAGAAACCTTTGAGTAGTCAACTGCATGAGCAGCTTCAGATCCATGACAAATCCTTCCCTTCCTGTTCCATACCTGCTGTTTTGTTCTAAGAGAAAACTGTTTTGTAAGAAAATGTGTATGCTTCTTTCTCTATTATTACATAAAATTCAGGCTTCCTCCATTTCTGCCAGAAAAAAATATGTTCTTTAAACTTGCATTTTTTTTCTATAATCTTAATAAAATTCTAGAACTTAGCCTTAAAAATTCAAGGCTCATAATTGACAAAATGAGTCTTCATGCCTATAGCTGCAAAGGGATACATGTCATCTTGTATTATAAAACCAATTCGAAGAATCTTATTTGATATAAAAATCAATATGTCTGCAAATATTTTTATCTGGTTTCCTTTTGCTACATGGAGATTTGTGTGAATATACAGAACTGTTACCAACCTGTAGTCTTCTTGGTTAATAGAAATCTGTCCTTCAAATTTTTCATGTCAACAAATGGAGTCCTGTAAGACAGTCGTTCTCAAAATGTGGTCCAGGGAGCCCTGGGTGTCCATGTGACCCTTTCAAGGCCTTTTCAAGATTGAAACTATTTTCAGTCATGCTAATATATTTGCTTTCTAAATTTCATTATCTTGCAGTGATACAGTGGATTTAAAAAAGAGACTGTATGATGTGAGATATAACAGATTGGGTGAGGAATCAGATATGAGAATTCAGTTGTCAGCTATTAAGTCAGACATTAAAGAGATTTACAGAATTGTAAATCAGTGCCACTCTTCCCACTATTTGTTTTATTTTGGAAAACACAATTATTCTTCATAAGTTATTTATATTAACATGTAATAAGTTTTGTTGTTATTTAAAATAAGTGAATAAATATTTAAATTTCTAATACACTAAATATGGATAGATAGAACCCACATAAACCAAAGCCTTTTGGGTCCCTCAAAAATTTTTTTGGAAAACAAAAAGTTTAAGAACCACTGCTCAAGATTCCAAAGACTTTAGAAACTGTTGCCATGTCCTCTGAAAAAAGCTTCAGAAGAAAACCTATAGTTCTCATTGGTTGTCTTAATTGATGATTTGTTACCCTAGTAATAATGTTGTAATGAACTTACATGTATTCTCAAACAGTGCAGATACTTCTGGTGTTTTCTTCTCTACCTCATTCATGGAGGAGCAAATAAAAACTTACAAGCCTGTTACTTTTGTAATATATTTGAAGAGTCTTTGTTTATTTAGTTTAATACTGTACTGTGTGCTATATTAATAGAAGAGTTTCCGGTTTGTTGGTGAGCTAGTCAGTTTTTAATAGTAGGAAAAGCTTTATTTTCAACATTGTGATTTGGGGACCTTGTTGTTTGAATGCTTTGGTTTGCTCCACTTTCTCATGTCTTCTTTCTCACCTTCTATGTGTAGTATACTTGCTATAGCTTTAAGTTCCAATTGTGTATCTTCTTTATGTAAAATGATATAATCTTGAGTACTGCTGAGTTAGGTGGGCCAAGGGAGAGAAGACAATGAGCAGAGGCCCCAAAATGTTAATGGTGTTCCTATGAGATGAGGTCAGGCTATCAGAAGGTCACACAGTTGTAGACACTTTAAATATATCACTTCTCTTTATTCTTAGTGGAATTTATATTTTGAGTGTGATTTGAGGTTCTTTTAACGTGCCAACAATATTAGATGCCACTTTATTAACTAATTATTTATAAGATGGAGTCTCACTCTGACAACCAGGCTGGAGTGCAGTGGAGTGGTCTTGGCTCACTGCATCCTCCGCCTCCCAGGCTCAAGCGATCCTCCCACCTCAAGTCCCTGAGTAGCTGGGACCACAAGTGCGCACCACCATGGTTGGCCAATTTTTTTTTTTTTTTGTGTGTTTGGTAGAAATGGGGTTTCACCATGTTGCCCAGGCTGGTCTCTAACTCCTGAGCTCAAGTGATCCACCCGCCTCAGCCTCCCAGAGTGCTGGGATTATAGGCGTAAGCCACTACACCCAGCTAGATGCCACATTATTAAACATGCTTGAAGTAATAACTTCTGGCCTTATGAAGAGTTTTTATAAGTCTCCTTTTGAGGGCTTTATTTTCTTGGAGAAGGCTTTGTTGCCAATGTTTGTTGTCAGTTGAACACATTAACTGTTGCTTCTCCTCTCTTAGGCACAAACCAGGATGTGACTTCTCATTCTGCCCCTTTCCAGGTTCCCAAATTGTTTCTGTGGTAAGCTCAATAATAGTCCCCTAAAGATGTTCACATTTTGAACCCCAGAACTTGTTAGTATGTTAATTTACATGTTACAAGGGACTTGCAGATATGATTAAGACTTTGAAATGAGGGGATTATCCTGGATTATTAGGATGGGCCCAATGTGATACAAGGGTCCTTGTAAGATGGAGACAGGAATTAGAGTTATAAAAAGAAGATGTGAGACTGACAAGTGGTCAGAGAGGAGAGAAGACGCTATCCTGCTGACTTTGAAGATGGAGGAAGCGACTGTGATCCCAGGCATGTAAACAGTCTTTAGAAAATGGAAAGGACCAGTAAATAGCATCTCACCTAGAGCCTCCAGAATAAACGAACCTCACTAACACCTTAATTTTAAACCAGGGAAGTAAATTTTTAGACTTTTTACCTCCAGAATTATAAGATAATAAATTCATATTGTTGGCCGGGCGCGGTGGCTCAAGCCTGTAATCCTAGCACTTTGGGAGGCCGAGACGGGCGGATCACGAGGTCAGAAGATCGAGACCATCCTGGCTAACCCGGTGAAACCCCGTCTCTACTAAAAAAATACAAAAAACTAGCTGGGCGAGGTGGCGGGCGCCTGTAGTCCCAGCTACTCGGGAGGCTGAGGCAGGAGAATGGCGTAAACCCGGGAAGCGGAGCTTGCAGTGAGCCGAGATCCGGCCACTGCACTCCAGCCCGGGCGACAGAGCCAGACTCCGTCTCAAAAAAAAAAAAAAAAAAAATAAATAAATAAATAAATAAATTCATATTGTTTTAGCTACTAAGTTTGTGGTAATTTTTTTATAGCAGCAGTAAGAAACCAATACAGATTTTGGTACGTGGAAGTAGAGTGCTGCTGCACCAAGTACCTAAAAATGTGGAAGTGGCTTTGGAATTGGGTAATGGTTGAGAATGGAAAAATTTTGAGAATACATGGAAGAATTTTGAGAATGATTGAGGATGGAGAATTTTGAGACGTGTGATAGAAAAAGCCTAGATTTCTTTGAATTCTTTGAATTGTTAGTAGAAACATAGATCTTAAACATTCTAATAGTGAGGGCCCAGAAGGAAGTGAGGCACATATCAGAGAAAACCTGTATTATCCTAAAGAAAATCTGTATCAGCTTGTTAAAAATATGGATATTAAAAAAGCTTCATGTGAAGGCAGATATGTAGACTTTAAAGGTTTTGCTGGTGACAGCACAGAAGGAAATGAGGAACATTTTATTGTTCCTCTCTTAGATGTGAGCCAGCATGTGACTTCTCCCTCTGCCCCTTTCCAGGTTCCCAAATTGTTTCTGTGGTAAGTTGAATAATGGCACCCGAAAGATGTTCACATTCTAATCCCCAGAACTGAACAAAAGAAGATCCTTACTATATAGTGGCAGAAAGCTTAGCTGAATGTGGCTTACAGTTTTGTAGTAAGCAGACATTGTAGGCAATAAGCTTGGATATTTAGCTGAGATTTCCAAGCAAAGTGTTAAAAGTATGGCTAGTTTCTTCTCGATGCTTGTTAAAATGTGACAAGAATGAGAGAATTGAAGGAAGAACTATTAAGCAAAGATGAATTAGGACTTGATAGTTTGGGAAATTCTCAGCCTATCCAGACTGCAAATGATGTTAAAATTTGGAGATTCACGGTCAGGAAAGCTTGGAGAGAAATTCACTCACTATGGAGAGAAATTCATTCACTATGGAGAGAAAACCAAAGCAGGAAGTGTGGCATCTTCTCTTCTCTCTGATCTCTGCAGCATCTTCCTTTCTCTCTGATCTCAGTCGCACACAAAGGTGTGACTGGACAGCCTTTTGCTACTGCCTTGGAAGGATCAAAAGGGTCAGAGTACTCAATCACACAGAGGGCTTTGTGAAGAGATTAAGCATGCATCTCATAAATCCTCTAAGCCAGGAATAGAGATGGGATTATCCAGGATAGATCTCTGGAGGAAGTCCTTGTCTCATGGAGTGAATACTGAGACATACACAGGAGACCCACAAGGCATTTTAGAAGGTTATAGCAGCAGAAACACTACCAGCTTGAACTGAAAGGGACAGAGAGAGAATGGAATGAAAGAAGGCTGTTGGACTTCTAAAATTCTACAGGCAGAAGACAGGCTGATAAAAAATATTTAGCAGTAGGCTGGTCGCGGTGGCACATGCCTGTAATCCCAGCACTTTGGGCGGTTGAGGCGGGCGAATCATGAGGTCAAGAGATCGAGACCATCCTGGCCAACATGATGAAACACTGTTCTACTAAAAATACAAAAATTAGCTGGGCATGGTGGCGCATGCCTGTAGTCCCAGCTACTCAGGAGGCTGAGGCAGGAGAATCGCTTGAACGCAGGAGAATTGCTTGAACCCAGGAGGCGGAGGTTGCAGTGAGCCAAGATCTCGCCACTGCACTCCAGCCTGACGACAAAGTGAGACTCTGTCTCAAAAACAAACAAACAACAAAACAAAGCAAACGAACAAAAAATTTAGCTGTAAATACATGCTACCTTTTATGAAAAAGAATGACTCTGAAGGTGGAATGAGCCTGGGTCCAGAGGGTAGACCCTTGAGTCACAGAGGATATTCTCAGGCCTTCAAGTCTAATGGAGTATGACTGGTTAGATTTTAAAATTGCTTGGGACTGGTAGCTCTTTTTTTCCCTTTCGTTTTTCTCCCTTTTTGGATGCGAATGCCTGGACTATCAAACTATGCCTGTTTCACCTTTGTATTTTGGGAACAGATAATTAGTTTTGCAGTTTAACAGGTCCACAGATGGAGATGAATTTTGCCCCAGGATCCTTTATATCTAGAGCCTCACCCATATACCTAAATGAGATGACCTATATGATGAGATTTGAGACTTTTGAGCTGATGAGATTTACATGAGATTTTGGACTTGATCCTGTAATGGGTTGAGACTTTTCAGATCTTGGTATGAAATGAATGTATTTTCTGTGTGGATCCGATGTGAATGTTTTGTTTTGTTTTGTTTTGGAGACAGGGTCTCACTCTGTCACCCAGGCTGGAGTGCAGTGGCATGATCATGGCTCACTGCAGCCTCTATCTCCCAAGTTCAGGTGATCCTCCCATCTCAGCCTCCCAAGTAGCTGGGACTACAGGTGCATACCACCACGCCCAGGTAATTTTTGTACTTTTTGTAGAGATGGGTTTTTGTCATGTTGCCCTGGCTGGTCTTGAATTCCTGAGCTCAAGTGTTCCACACACCTCGGCCTCCCAAAGTGCTGGGATTACAGGCACGAGCCACCGTGCCCGGCCTGATGAGAATCTTTGGGAGCCAGAGAGTGGACTGTCGTATGCTGAATAATGGCCCCCAAAGATGTCCACATTCTAATCCCTGAAACTTGTGAATATATGACCTTATACGATGAAAAGAAACTTTGCAGATATGATTAAGGATAGATATTAAGGTGGGGAGATTATCCTGTATTACCCAATGTAGTCACAAAGTTCCTTATAAGGGAGGCAGGAGATTTGGAGTCAGAAAGGGAAGGTACAAGGTTGGAAGCATAGATCAGAGAGAAGATGCTGCAGTGCCTGCTTTGAAGATGGAAGATGGAGCCATGAGCCAAGGAATGTAGGTAGACTGTAGAAGCTAGACACTGCAGGGAACTGGATTTTCCCCAAAAGCCTCCAGAAGTAATGATCCATGTTGACACCTTAATTTTAGCCTAGTGAAACAGATTTTGCATTTCTGACTATATTAGTTTGTTCTCGCACTGGTATAGAGAAATGCCTGAGACTGGGTAATTTACAAAGAAAAGAGGTTTAATTGGCTCACAGTTCTGCAGGCTGTACAGGAAACATAGCAGCTTCTGCTTCTGGGGAGGCCTCAGAAAACTTACAATCATGGCAGAAGGCATGCATTACATGGCCGGAGCAGGTGGAAGGGAGAGAGGGGGAAGGTACTATACACTTGTAAAACAATCAGATCTTGTGATAACTCATTCACTCATTATCACAAGAACAGCACCAAGTAGATGGTGCTAAACCATTCATGAGAACTCCACTCTATGACCCAACCACCTCCCATCAGGCCCCACCTCCAACATTGGGGATTATAATTGAACATGAGATTTGGGTGGGAACAGAGATGCAAACCGTATCAGTGACCTTCACAACTATAAGAAATTACATTTGTATTGTTTTAAGCAACTAAGTTTGTCATAATTTGTTATAGCGGCAACAGAGTGATTACAACTTCTTAAACAAATATGTATCTGTTTAAAATGTTAATTATCAAATACATCAAACCTGTAGAAAAGAATCAGAAAATAACAGTCAGGGATTCACTATCCAGATTAAAATAAAGTTAACATTTTACCACACTTTATTTCAATATCTTGTTAAAAAGAAATAAAGTGTACAAATACAACTTCAGCTCACTCTCATCCGATTTCCCTTGTTTCCTCTGTAAAAGTAACCATTATTCTGAGATTGGTATGTACCCTTTTGGGTCACTTTTTTGGACATATGCCCCTAAAATACATACAGTATTGTTTTCTACATTCTAAAATATTGTATAAATGCTATTATACTGTACCTATTATTTAACTCCTTACTTATTCATCAACATGTCCTTAGATTTATTGAGTTCATTTTTAACTGCTATATAGTATTGTTGCAGAATTTTGCTCCTTAGTTCCACTAGAACTGGGTTCTTGTCACAAGACCAGGATTAGGAACATGGATACATTGAAGGGTGAGGGGAATGGAATGTATTGGGTGAAAAGGAAAAAAAAAATCAGCAAAGGGCTCCTGCCAACAGCAGGCTCCCATCTCACAGATTGAATGCCAGGCCACCGCACAGGAACTGAAGATGAAGAGGCCAGGCTCCTCCCCACTGCAAAGCGTGAACTTCCCATGGCTCCACCCCATTCTCCTAGTGGTTAAACTAGTCGGAGATTCTCTGAGTGACCTTCCCCCTTATCTCTTTCTCCTGCATTTATCAGTATTACATTTTGTGGTGTTTATCTTTCCATTCTTAATATGTCATATACCAAATATGGACATTTACTTGTTGCCAGTTTTTTTAATATTACAATGCTGAAATGAGCATTCTTGTACAAATTTCCTGTGTACGTGTGCAAGATTTTCTCTAGAATAGGTATCTAGAAGAGGAATTATTGTATAGTAAGTTATGTATGTCTTCAGTTAGCTAGATGTTGAAAAATTGTGGCTGTGACCCTTTATTTCAATTTGTCTCCCTATATTTTCAGCACTTTTTATTGTTGGACTTTTAAATTTTTGTCAGTATTATGGGTGTGAAATGGTATCTAACTTTAATGTCTCAGATAAACTAGGGGGATTTGACATCTTTTCATATATTGACTGGCCATTCTTTTTTCCTGTTCTATGATTTGCCACTTTACATCCTCTTCCTATTGTTGGATCTTTTTAATATACCTGCAAGACTTGTTGTTACATATTTATATACAATGGATATTTATGTTGATTTTACAGTTTATAATATCCTCTAGTGTGCGGCCTGTCTTTTCCATCTGCTTATTGTGTATTTTAACCAAGACCACCCTCAGGCTTGATGATTTGCTAGAAGGATTCACAGAACTTACAAAAGCTGTTATACTCACAGTTACAGTTTATTATGTGACGGTGCATGTAAAGTGTTGTCAGCCAGGGAAGCATACCTGAACCTTGGTGTCCCGGGCTTTTAAAATTGGGAATCAGTCACGCAAGAATGCACCACTTGCGTGACTAACCTTAGTTACTCAGACTACAGCCTCCCCCTCACCCATCAAGCACAAAAACAGGCACTTACCACGAATCACAGCATTTGCACAAACTATCTGATCATAATGGTACGGTATGGCCCAAGGCCTCAGGCATATGAAAACAATGTCAGGCAGAATATGCCAGTGGCTGAGAACTCATCTCCCAAGAATTGGGCAAGGGCCAGCCACTCCTGGAGATAGAACTTTCCTGAGAATTTGCAGGGTTTGGGGGGGTGGGGGGGGGTTGAGTTAACCCTTTCCTGCACAGGAGGCATGTATTTTAATAGTCACATTTATCTTCCTTTTCCTTCATGTTGTGCTTTTTCTGTTTTTTATTTCTTTTTTTTTTTCTCTTTTTTTTTCCCTTGCTTCCAGTGGGATTAAGATCTTTTCTGTTTTTTTTTTTTTTCATCTCGTTTAAGGAATTCTTCCTTACCTTGATGTCATAAAGACATTCCACTATAAATTCTCATGTAAAACTTTTATAGTTTCCTTTTCACAATTTAGCTCTGTGGTCCACTTGGAATTTCTTTTGGTAGAAAAGAAATTCTATTAGAAGAATGTAGGGATGTAAGGATCTTACTTAATTTCTTTCTGAATGATTAATGAGTGGTTCCAGGACTGTTAATTATTCTGTTCTTTCTCCACAGATTTATAATGTTATCTCAGTCATATACCAGTTTCCTATATACATGTGTGTCTGCTTCTAGGCTTTCTATTCTGTTCCATTGGTTCATTTGTCTATTTCTGTAGCTTTATAATGCATCTTAATATTTGGTAGGGAAAGGCCTCTTTCTCATTCCTCTCCCTCAAAAATATGTTCTTTTCGTATGAGTTTAAGGTCGGTTTACTTTAAATCTTAAGGTCTGTAAGAAACATTGAGATTTGATTAGAGCTGCATTTTATTTATAGATTAGAGACAGAACTGGCATCTTTACAAAAATGAAGGTGGCTCATCTGTCCCTTTATATAGGTATTTTTAATTATTTTGAGAAAAGTTTTATAAGTTTTTTTGTAAGTATCTAATTCATAGTTTGCTGGATATATTTTTGTGTGCCTATTGCTCTCATGAATATTTTTAAATTACATTTTGTTATTGGTTGTGTCAGGTGTATAGAAATGCTTGATTCTGGTGTATTGTTGTTAAATCCATCCACCTTGCTGACCTTTCTCTCTATGTCCAATTATTTGTTTATATCTTTTGCTAGGGTTTTATATAAATATTATATAAAACATACTTGAAAGTACATGAACCATAACTATAGAGCTAAATGAAATGTCACAAAGTGTTTTTGGTTTATTTATGTAATTTGTGAATAACTTTTTTTCCCTTTTACTCCTTATACCTCCAGAATTTGATGTCTTTCTATGTAAAATAAAATAGATTTGCTATTCTGAAACAATTTCTTTTCTTTTCTTTTTTTTTTTTTTTTTGAGACAGAGTCTTGCTCTGTCGCCCAGGCTGTAGTGCAGTGGCGCAATCTAGGCTCACTGCAACCTCTCTGCCTCCCAGGTTCAAGCAATTTCCCTGCCTAGCTGGGACTGCAGGCGCGCAACACCACGTCTGGTTAATTTTTTGTATTTTTAGTAGAGATGGGGTTTTGCCATGTTGGCCAGGCTGGTCTCAAACTCCTGGCCTCAAGTGATCCGCCCACCTTGATCTCCCAGTGTGCTGGGATTACAGAAGTGAGGCACTGCCCCTGGTCTGAAACAATTTTAATTAAGCACCTAAGGGGGCTCATGCTCTAGTGAGCTGTGTTGGATGTGTCAATGCTTTTGAACTTATCAAAAAAAGGAAATTACCACTATTTGGAAATTCCAACAGAACTTAACAAAAGGGCCTACAGAGTGGTGATTTCAGTTAGTTGACCACAGTCCAGGATTTGATTCTGAGCATTTGTGAAATGTTGAAAAAAGACTTGGTGGTAAACAAATACAAATTAATTTACTGAGACTAATGTAGATACAGGTACAGAGAGAAAAACACACACATCTATACTAATGTATTATTTTCACTGAGCAGTACACTCAGGCCTTGTATCCAGGGCGTGTCAGTTTCAGTACTGAGGTACATGGGAAGTCAAACTAAGAAAACAAAATGTTGGCTGGGCGCAGTGGTTCACACCTTTAATACCACCTTTTTGGGAGGCCGAGGCACGCACATCACCTGAGGTCAGGAGTTTGAGACCAGCCTGGCCAACATGGTGAAACCCAGTCCCTACTAAAAATACAAAAAATTAGCCAGGCATGGTAGCAGGTACCTGTAATCCCAGCTACTCGGGAGGCTGAGGTAGGAGAGTTGCTTGAACTGGGGAGGTGGAGGTTGCAGTGAGCTGAGATGGTGCCATTGCACTCTAGCTTGGGTGACAAGAGTGACACTCCATCTCAAAAACAAACAAAAAAAAAGAGAAAGCATAATTCTGTTTACTGTGACCTAGCACTAAAGCAAAGGAAAGTAAGGAATCTTGTAAACATGGAATCCTTTGTATTAAGGAATATGTTCAGTTACTCTGCCTTCTCTTTGTCACACCCCAAGCAGTTTGAGAGGTAGCAAGATGCAGTGGAAAAGTACTGGGTTTGATAACTGATTGACAGGGATTTGAATCCTAGCTGTTTGTGGATGGACCTTAGCACTTAACTTCTCAGAGTTTCTGTTTTCTCACTGGTGAAATAGAAATCATGACATTGTTAATTTAAAAGAAATACGGCGTCTCAAAGTAATTATTATAGAGTAAATCCAGCAGAATCACAGGCTTGCATTTGCTTATCCAGGCCTGTGAGTAAAGAAGGAAGTGCCAGTAGATGATTATTTCTAATTTGCTGGAATAAATCATAGTACCAATCTGTTTCCAAGTACAAGTAGTCCCCGCTTATCCTTCAGGGATACATTCTGAGACCTTCAGTTGATGCCTGAAACTGTTGACAGTACTGAACCCTATACACACACTGTTTTTTCCCTATACATAATGTACCTGTAAATTAGGCACAGTTAACAACAATAACTAATAATGAAATAGAAAGTTTATAACAATAGACTGTAATAACAGTTAAGTGAATGTGGTCTCTTTCTCTCTTTTCTCTCAAAATATCTTATTGCACCATACTCATCTTCTTCTTGTGATGATGAGAGATGATAACCCAGCCAGCTACTAGATGACTCATAGACGGGGAGCATCTATAGCACAGATACGCTAGACAAAGGGAGGTTTCATGACCCAGGTGGTACAGTCAGAGATTTCATCATGCTATTCAGGACAGTGTGCAATGTAAAATGTATGAATTGTTTATTTCTGGAATTTTCCATTTAATATTTTTGGACTGTAGTTTACTGCAGGTAACTGAAACTGCAGAAAGTGTAACCACAGGTAAGGGGGTACTGCTGTATAGAGATGGCAACTACAACTTTACCACCAGATGTATTAGTTTCCTATTACTGCTGTAGTAAATTATGACAAACATAGTAGTTTAAACCACACACTTTTAATGTTACAATTCTGGAGGTTAGTGGTCCTAAAATCAAGGTGTTGGCAGGGCTACCCTTCCCCTAGAGACCCCTAGAAAAGAATCTGTCTTCTTGCTTTTTCCAGTTTCTAAAGGCCACCTACCTTCCCTGGCTCCTGCTCCCTTTCTCCATCTTCAGATCTAACAGCAAAGCGTCTTCAGCTCTCTGACTCTGACCTGCTCCTGTTGCCATCTCTCCTCTGACTCTGATCCTCCTGCCTCCTTATAAGGATCCCAGTAATTACATTGGGTTCACCAGGATAATCCGGGATAATCTCTTCATCTCAGAATCTTAACTCAGTCACATCTGCAAAGCCCATTTGCCATGTAAGGTAACATCTTAACAAGGATTGGGATTTGAACATTTTGGGAGGACCATTATTCTGCCTACCACACCAGGTTAATAAATTACCAAGTAAAATACCTAATTAGAATTACACATTTCTTTTGTAGGTTATTTTCACTGAAACAGGCATTAATTTCTAAAGTTGCAGGAGTCTTATAAAATGGCTTTATTTAGACAATACTTCAAAGGAAAGATTTGTATTAACAGAGAATAGAACTAGTTGGTAACAGTTACAAATATTCTCAAATCACCATATTGCAAAGGGGAACAAGATTTACATTCTTGTTAAAATTCTCAATTTTGGCTCAAGCCTGTAATTCCAGCACTTTGGGAGGCCGAGACGGGCGGATCACGAGGTCAGGAGATCGAGACTATCCTGGCTAACACGGTGAAACCCTGTCTCTACTAAAAAAAATACAAAAAACTAGCCGGGCGAGGTGGCGGGCGCCTGTATTCCCAGCTACTCGGGAGGCTGAGGCAGGAGAATGGCGTCAACCCGGGAGGCGGAGCTTGCAGTGAGCTGAGATCCGGCCACTGCACTCCAGCCCCGGCGACAGAGCGAGACTCCGTCTCAAAAAAAAAAAAAAAAAAGTTCTCAATTTAACACCTTTTAAAATTCAGATTATTTGAAATTATTGTGCAGCAAAATGGTTTCCACTCCTCCACGGCAGCAGGGGAGCGGGCGCAGAGCCTTCATATGTTTCTGAGTTTCCTTTTGTTAATTCTGAAGATTTGCATTTGTAAAGCTAGGCTCTGGAATTTCTTAGCTAGTTTTAAATAAAAAGCATGTCTGGGGCCTAGTTATGCTGGCAGAAATGGAGAAAAAGCTGAAAGGATTTTATTACCAATGAAATTCTTTATTTTGTGCCTTGTAAAGTAGTTGTGAAGATTTAATGTGACCACTTACAAACCCCGACTACTGCTTGATGAATGAGAGCAGTTTGAGTCTCTTACCTTCTTTTCTGTACTTTCCACCCTTTTGTATCTTCCTGCTGAGCTCAGATAATTTTGTCTTACCTGTCTTTAAATTGAAATTCTCTACTTAATCTGCTGATTAAAGCTATCCTTTGAGTTTTTAATTTTGAGCACTGTATTTTTTTTTCTAAATGTTTGATTAGGTTCAATTATGGTCTGCCATTTGTTATGGTTTCCTGTTGCTTGGTAAGATCTTCAAGTTTATTATTTATCTCTTTATGCTTAGTAAACAGTTGTCTTATAGTTTGTGTTTGATAATCCTATTGTTTAAAGTCTTTTTGTGAACATTTCTGTTGTCAGCTGATCCTGCTGATTTGCTTCTTTATCTAATTCAAGGCTCAAGGTTCCCAGGGCAAGTCATGTGATCCAAATCTGAGCTGCAAAACTGGCCTGCTTCCCATTCACCCAGGGGGTAGCCCTTTGAGGTCCCAGCTTATTGTTGGGAGTGTCTCCTCTTAGTTTTCCCATGTAGTGTAGGTCTGGGTTTTAATTTCTTATCTCTTTTGCCTTTCAAGGCAGGCAAAATGAAAGTTGAAATTTTTGGGATATACAAATGCCCTTGGGGCAGAAATTGCTTCGCTGCTCTATTTACTTCTCGAGGTTCCTCATTTCCCAGGAATGTTGCCCTAGTGTTTCCATACTGCCATTTTATTGTTTTTAAGTCTGTGTTACTACTTTTCTTTCATCAAGATTTTTAAAATTTGTTTTCAACCTGAGGATTGGTCCAAATAATGTGGCAGGCAAGCATCAGAACTAGGAACATTTGTTGTAACTCCTTGCTACATTTTTCTTTAAGATTAGATTTAGGCTCAGAACTTGATTATCTTTTGTGTTTTGTTTCTTCTGTTTTATAGAGGACACATGTGATGCTCAGAAAAGTGCAAATACTTGCTCAAGGTCACATAGCAAGTAAGTGGTAATGTTGAGCTTTGAACCTAGCTCTGTCCAACCCTGAAACCTACACTGTGTCAGTTTTTGTTCCTTCGTTCTGGGACTTCTTTCTTTTAGGAAGCAAGTAAATGACTCGTGATTTTCTTCGTTGAGTTTTATCTCTCAAGGTCAAGACCATCTCCCTGTCTCTTGGAAGCACACATAGTTCTATGCTTTTTTCACAAGGTCCTTATCCTGTTTCTAAGACATCCTGATAAATAAGTATCCCTTTCTGCCACCCACCCTGTACCTTTCAGAACTGAATTCAGGGACATTCAGTATCCAACTGTAACCATAAAGTTTCATTTCCTTTTCAACTACAGTATTTTCCTCAAAAGACCTAGGTGAATTCCCTGCTGAATTTGGAAAGAGCTAAGGACAAAGGGACCCAGGAAGCAATCCTTTTAGGAGAAAGGAGGAGGGAGAATGATACAAGTAGGGGTTAGAGAACTTACAGTTTAGTTGTATAGCTGTGGGATAGTTGAAGATTTTAGATTGGTGAATGCCCACAAGGCACCTTGTCATGGTGACAAATACAGGAGCTTTGGAGTCAGACCCACTTCAGCTGAATATCAGTTCACCTACATATTAACTCTAAAATGTTGGGCAAGTCAGTTTCCCTCCCTTGACCATCAGTTTCTTCATCTACAAACTTGGAATAATAATAGCAAACTTTCAAGGTTTCCAAGTGAAATACTAATAATGTATTTCAGTGAAGTGTTTGTGTTTGGTGCATGCTTACTAAATGATTGTGGTAGTTATTATTGTTGTCCCCCTCAAACTTTTCATCTGGTGGGTGCCCTAAGACCAAGCAGGAGAGAGTTCGTTTTTCCTTTGTGTGTATGCCCAGTTTCTCCTGTCTCCTCTGTTGCATCACCTTTTTCAGTCTCCTGAAGATCTCTTACCAACTACATTCTTCCCAATCCTTGCTTTCCTCTCCTAGTTCTACACAGTCAACACCTCCTTTGTTCAGATAATCTTCCCATTTCCCTACTCAATTTAATCTCTTTCATTGCCTCTGCATTGCCCTCCAGATAAGCCAGTCATCTTCATATTACTTTGTTTCTCCATGTCCCTCTCTCCCTGATTTGGGAGGCCACCCCAAAGTGAGACAAAGTGAGTCTCAGCAGGCCTTAATTTCTCAACTGATTCTCTGTCTTATTTTGTCAGCTTCTTTTCATCAAGTAGAAGTTATGTTTTTCTGTGGATTATTTTCTAAGCTGTTTGCTTATGGATATCTTCCTTCTTTTTACATATTTTACATTATAAAAGTAGAGACATGCTCAATTTGAAGATTTTAGAGAACAACAAAACTTTATCAGGAAGGAAATAAAAGTGACCCACTATTTTATTAACTAGAGATAAATATTATTCAGTAATTGATATATTTCTTTTCAGTATATACAGTTTTGTATCATTTGCTAGGACTGTATACCACAGTCTGGGTGGCTTAAACAACAGAAATTTATTTTTTCACAATTCTGGAGGCTAGACGTCTGAGATCAAGGTGCTGGCAGGGTTGGTTTCTTCTCAGGCCTCGCTCCTTAGTGTGTAGATGGCCATCTTCTCCTTCCTGTGTCCTCACATGGTTTTCCTTCTCTGTGTGTCTCTGTCTTTATCTCCTCTTCTTTTTATTTTTGCAATTCTCTTGTCTCAGTCTCCTGAGTAGCTGGGATTACAGGCGCCCACCACCATGCCCAGCTAATTTTTGTATTTTTAGTAGAGATGGGTTTTCACTATGTTGGCCAGTCTGGTCTCGAACTCCTGACCTCAAATGATCTGCCCACCTCAGCCTCCCAAAGGGTTGGGATTACAGGCGTGAGCCACCGCACCGGGCTTATCTCCTCTTCTTATAAAGACACCAGGCATGTTGGATTAGAGCTCTAATGATGCCATTTTAATTTAACTACCTAACTAGATGCTAATGATGTCATTTTTAATTTAACTACCTTTTTAAAGATCTCGTCTCCAATGCAGTCATGTTCTGAGGTACTGGGGGTTGGGACTTCACCGTATGAATTTTGAGGGGACACAATTTAGCCCATAACACCTGCTTTCTTCTCTAAAAGTTATCTTTTAAGAATTCCCACTTGCCAATAACAATTCTTTGACATTAGTTCTGATGACTACATAATATCCCATCATTAAAATATACCACAATTTATTTAATCAATTTCATATTCTTGGACATTTTGGGTGTTTTCATTTTTTTCACTAATATAAATGCTTCCGTAAGTAGTTGGATGTTTGCATATCTGACTATATCTGATATGCAAACACGGATGTTTGCATATCTGACTATTTTCTTGGGATAGATTGCTTGAAGAGTGATTATTGGGTCAAAAGGTATGACCGTTCTCTGGTTTTTAATTACATACTGCAAAATTGTTTTCCAGAAAGTTGTACTAATTTACATTCCTACCAGGAAGGAGAATAGTCAGTCAGGCATTCATATAAGCTGCTGGTGGGAATGAGAAAGGAAAAATAAACTCTCATGGTTGTTTCAATTTACATTAATTGATGATTAACAAAATGGAATATTTCATGTATTTATTATCCGTTTGCATTTCCTTTTTTGTGAACTGTTACTCATGTTCTTTGCCCATTTATGTGTGTGAGTCTATCGTTTTAGATGATAAGATTATGATTTAGAGTTCTACTCCAGAGAGGGAAATTTCAGAAAAAGTCAAATTCCAAAGAATGTTATGAATCCAGAATCCAAGGACTATTGGTCTGAGTCTCTTCTATGGAGAAGACTTGGCATGTGATGACATCTAGGTAAAGGAATGGCTGCAGGAAAGCTTGGCAGGAAAGAGTTGAACATATTCCTTACGCAGGGAAATTTGTCACAGGCACAGTACTGCCACTTATAACAATAATCCTACTGAAGAGAGAGGCTGTGAGTGAATTAACTGAGGAAAAGCAAGCTAGATGTGTATTACATATAGGAATCTTCTAGGAAAAAAAGCACAGAGATATGATTCACATGACCATAACTCTTGCAAAGGTTTTAGAATTTGTGAGACAGTGGGGAGGTTCTGATGGGGAAAAGTCTTATGTATGTGATTAATGTCAAAAAGCCCTTTGTCAGTGTTCAAGGGAGGTACCTCAGAGTACTCATGGTAAAGAGAAACCCTATGAATGCTGTGAATGTAGTGAATATAAAGAAATTTTTAATCATGATGCCAGTCTTACTTGCCATCTGAGGACTCACACCTGAGAATTCATTGATTTGTTATGGCCATAAGAATGTGGAAAGGTCTTTAGGCAGTACATGATTCTCTTTCAACACCAGAAATTTCATAGAGTAGAAAAACTTTCCCAATGCTGGACAAATTGCAGTGGGTGATGAAGCTTTTTGAATCATGCAAAAGTTTATACTGGACAGAAACCTTTGAGTGTACTGACTGTGGGAAAGGCTTCAGGAAAAACTCAGACTTTTTTTTAACATGAGAGAATTCATAGTGGAGAACAACCCTATGCTCATAATGCATGTGGAAAGACTTTCAGATCCAGCTCAGACTTTACTAAACATGAGAGAATTCACAGTGGAAAGTAACCTTATGCAATGATTAATGTGGGAAAGGGTATCTGGAGATATCAGACCTTCAAAAACATTAGAAAATTTATAGCGGAGATGGAAAGAGATCCTTTCAGTGTAACGAATATGGAAATGTTTTTAATCTAGAGCTCAAATTTTATTTGTCATCAAAGAGAATCTTTTACAATGAATGTACAAAAATCTCCAAACAGAAATCAATCCTTGTTCATCATCTGCAGATTCATAGTGGAGAGACGCTCTGTACCTGTAATGAATAAGCCTTCAATTGGAGGCTAAGTCTTATTCATCATCAGAGGATTCATAAAGGCATCATCTTCTACGTATGTAAAAAATTATGGGTATGCTTTCAGCAGGATATCAGCCTTATTTGATATCAGCAAGTCCATAGTGAGTTCGCTTAAATTCAGTGAATGTGGAAAGGCCTTCAATCTGAAGTTTAATCTTACTCAGCATCAGAAAATACAGAGTGGCAGGAATCTTATTAATGTAATGTGTGTGGGAAAGTCTTTATGAGAAAATCAGGTCTTGGTAAAAATGAAAAAAGATTCTTTGTAAAAGTTAATTAAAATAGTTACCACATAATTACACGCCTACCAGTGTGCCAAGCACTACAAGAACTTTACATAGTTTGTTTAATCATTTATTTTTTTACAATAATCTTACAATGTAGAAACCTTCATTGTTGTTTACACACACATGAAGAAACCAAAGAAACAAGGTGGAAAAATTTCCCCAAGATCACATACTTGTCACTGGAAGAACCAGGACTTGAGTCCCAGAGAGTTTAATTGTTCTGGGTTTATAGTGGCAATATGTAAATCTTCAAGGATGTGTTAGTCTTTATTCGTCATTAAGAAATTCCTTCAGAAATCAGGATTCACTCTTCAGTGAGTATTGGGAGCCTTCAGTCAGTTTTGGAATTAGAGACTCTACATTGAAATTCAGTAAGGACTATAAAGACTTTATCATATTTATATTATCCCTTTGAATAGGAATTACTTCCAATCTTGAAAGATTTCATTAATAACAAAATTCTATTCTCATATGCTCGCCCTAACCACTTTTTGTGGTGTAGACAACGTGGAGTGGGATGGAAAGCACAGGCTCTGGGATTGGCCAGGATAGCTTCACCATCGGTAACAAGGTAGAGTTATCCAGTTCTTAAAATGATTGAGTAGGAATGGAGAGGACGGATGTGGTGAGAGCTTCAGGAACACAGCCAGGTCATTCTAGGAATTACAATCAAATAAACCAAAATAAAGTAGAATTCAGCCTATAAGGAAGTGGAGAAGCTAGGGTATGTGGCATGATTTTCTCCCCAGATGTGTTTAGCTATAAGTTGCTCGTGTATCATCCAGTATTCAGAGGAACTTGAATTTGAAATTGACTCAGGAATATTCAGTACTCTAGAACTGAGTCAAAAATAAGTGTGACTTTCAGAAACTCAAGATATAAGAAATATTAAGACATTGATTTTCTACCTTCTCACTTCAAGGAGGCAGTGTGCTACAGCAGAAAGTATTCAGGATCTACCTCCAGGTATAACTGGGTTTATTTGCCAGCTTAACCGCCTTCTAGCTGTGTGACTTTAGTTATATTAATAAATCTCTTTGAGTCTCACCTTGCTCATTTTTTTTTAGGTCAGGATGTAATACTGTACCAAGTTGTAGGGATTCTAGATAAAGAGTATAAAGTGTCTCGTATGGCACCTGGCATGTAGTACATACCTAATAAATATGTTATTGAAATATATTATTGTTGGTTCTGCAAGGATCTTAACAATTTATAATAGATCTCTCCCATCCCAGTTGGGGAATGAATGTGTTACACTTGTGTTGTGATAGTATTAATCACTTTAGATTATGGGGCTTCTGCTGGCTCATACGGTACCTTTGTGTGAATTGTAAAATAATACCTCTTCCTCAAAAGACTTTCTTACCATTTGCTAGAAAATTGTCATAATAAACACAGATGTCTTTGATGGTCATAATGTGAATGCTGTTCTGCAGAATCACAAGGTCCACAATTTGCACAACCTGCAGTTGGTAGGCTGAATAATGGCCCCCCAAAACTTGTCTGCATTTTAATCTCCAGAACCTGTGAATATATGTTACCTGAAATGGTAAAAGGGACTTCTGCAGATGTGATCAAATTAAGGATTTTGAGATGCAGGTTTAATACTGGATTGTTAGGGTGGGCCCAATGTAATCACAAGGATCCTTATAAGAGAGAGGCAAGAGGGCCAGACTTACAGAGGGAGAATGTGAGGACTAAAGGAGAGGTCAGAGAGGAAAGAAGATGCTATGCTGCTGGGTTTGAATTTGGAGAAAGGAGCCATGAACAAAGAACTGCCTGGGAGGCAGAGGTTGCAGTGAGCTGAGATCATGCCACTGCACTCCAACCTGGGCAACAGAGTGAGATTCTGTCTCAAAAAAGAAAGAAAGAAGGAAAGATCCTGTGGGTAGGAGTGTGATGGATAGCCGGGTGCACTGGCTCACGTCTGTAATCACAGCATTTTGAGGCCGAGGTGGGCAGATCATTTGAGGTCAGGAGTTCGAGACCATCCTGGCCAACACTGTGAAACCCTGTCTCTACTACAAATACAAAAATTAGCTAGGCATGGTGGTGTGCTTCTGTAGTCCCAGCTACTTGGGAGGCTGAGGCAGGAGAATCGCTTGAACCTGGGAGGGGGAGGTTGCAGTGAGCTGAGATCATGCCACTACACTCCATCCTGAGCAACAGAGTGAGACTCCGTCTCAAAAAGAAAAGAAAAAAAGGAGTGTGATGGATAGATTGGAAAAGAGAACTGGGTGCAGGGAGACCAGTTAGAAAGCTATTTATAAAACAGATACTGAAATCTGGGTTAAGGCAGTGGAAATAAAATGAGAATACAAGAATGAAATGGGAATGCAAGAAATTTGGAACTTGGTCACTGACTAGATATGGGGGACTGATGGAGAAGAAGGAATCAAGGATGATGCCCAGTTTTCTTTCTGTCTTGGATGGTTAACAATATGTAAAAACCATTCATGGAGAACTCAGAATAAGGAGCAGGTTTGTGGGGAAAGAATGACCTTTGCAGTGTGCAAGAGGAATTATTCAGTAGGTAGTCCAGAATTCATTCTGCTGCTGTGAAGCAAGTAGGGTTACAGATAGAAATCAGATAGAAATTTGGTAGTCATCAAGTATAGAAGTGGTGGTTTTAATTGAAGTATCAGTGAGATTGCCCCGGGAGAGGGTGGTGTGGAGTGAGAAAAAAACAAACAAAAAAACAAAACCCAAGGCATTTCAGAAACCTAGGCATTTTAAGGGAGGACAAAGCTTAGAATCAGCAGAAGAAGGGTAGGAGGGGGACCAGAGGAGATACTGCATTCTTGTTCTGCCCTCTTGTGGCAGGCTGAGCGTGTCCCAGAATAAATTTCTCCTGTCTTCAGTCTTCCAGGTCTCTGACTCATAATTCTATTCCCACTCTACCTGGGAGAATGGAGCTGCCAGGTCCTCTCATGGTCATTTCTCAAATGTAAAGCTCCTCTTTGATTATTTCTACAACTGAAGAGCAATTTGGACCCCACTCCCATGTTGCAAAAGAATAAAAAGCAAACAGTGGGGCGGGGCTTCAGTTTCCACATTTATATGCGCCACCATCTTTTGATCTATTCTGTTGGCCTCATTAATTTTAGTACGTCTCAGCTCTCATCATATCCCTTAGCTCCCTTTATAATTAAAAGACATTTTAGTTTGAATTTTTAAATTATAGTAAATATACTATATATTATAGCCAGACCTATGTGTGGCTTAAAAAAGAACAAAAAATACCAGTATTAGCTTCACTTTTTTTCACCACCAGACTTGAACACTTGAAGGCTGGAATGCAAATTAGCCAACTTTGAAATCTACTTCTTTTGGTTTTTATCTAAATACCATTATTTCATGAGTTACTTATTTCAGATATTAGCTGTTGACTTCCCATTATGGTAGATGAAGATTTAACTCTTTTTTCTCCATCAATTCCCTTCTCTGTTCTTTTAGTATAGTTATAACATACTTTTTGGTTAATGATGATGTTTATACTATTGTGATTGTGCAAACATTGTTCACTAAAGACACAGGTAGTGAATTGTGTCTACGTTTCTGTTTTGAACACATTTGTATCATTTCTAGAGTTATAATTCCCTTTTATCTGTGTATTTTTATATATTTATATTTGAGGCAGAGTCTTGCCCTGTCGCCCAGGCTATAGTGCAATAGTGCAGTCTTGGCTCACTGCAACCTCTGCCTTCTGGGTTCAAGCAATTCTCCTGCCTCAGCCTCCCAGGTAGCTGGGATTACAGGCACCTACTGTACCCGGCTAATTTTTTTGTATTTTTATTAGAGACGGGGTTTCACCATGTTGGCCAGGCTGGTTTCGAACTCCTGACCTCAAGTGATCCGCTCGCCTTGGCCTCCCAAAATATCCAATCCTTATTTTTTCTGTTAGCCCTATCATGTCTATTTTTGTGTAACTGCTAAAAAACGTCAGAATATTCAGAATATTTATTTCTAGAAGTCCCCTTTGTAGAGCCTTCTCTCTTGATCCAGTCTGGGCTGTTTTCAATCCTGAAAGCTTTTGGGATTTCCACTTTATCCCTGATATTCTAAAATTTCATGATGATGTGTGGATATTTGTATATCCGTTGTCCTAGATACCTGGTAGGTAGACTCTTTCAGCCTGTATGTTTTTGTACTTGGACTCTGGAAAGTTTTATTATTTCTTGGCTACTTTGTGAGCTCCATAAGGACACATTTTTATCTATTTTATTTATTTCTGTTTTTCCAGTGCCTAGAATAGTGCCTGATACATGATAGACATTTATTTGTTGAATTAATTAATATTTACATTTAAAATAATAAAAATGAAATAATGCCTCCAGACCCATCGACCAGGACAAGAAATAGAACATTGTCAGTACTTTAGTGCCCTTTCCAATCACACCTTCCTGTCCACCTCCACTTAGAGATAATACTACCCTGATTTTTGTATTAACAATTTCTTTGGTTTTCGTATATTTTTATCACTTGTTTATATGTTTTTAACATATTGTTTAGTTTTGAAAAAATGGAAAAGCAGACACAAATCTAGTTGTATGAGAAAAGGGTATGTTGCTCCTGTTAGATAGTCTCCCAGGAAAACAGATTCTGAGTCAAAAAACTGACTTTAGCTTCTCTGAGAACTGTAAAGCCATTTCTGGGATAATTAGTGAATGAGGTCATGAAATTTAGTGTTACTGATGAAAGTCCTGTCTGTCTAATTTAATTTTTCTACTGCAGGTGACACTTAAATTTTTCTACTGCAGGTGACACTTTCTCTCTTTTCAGCTCTATTAGGGTTATAGTTGACAAAAATTATACATATCCAAGGTGTACAACATGATATTTTGATACAAATATACATTGGGAAATGATTTCTACAGTCAAGCTAATTAACATATCCGTCAACTTATAGTTACCTTTTTTGTGGGAATACTTAAGATCTACTCTCTTAATGAATTTCAAGTTGTAATACATTATTACTAGCTATATTCACCATGCTGTACATTAGATCTCCAGAACTTATGCATCTTACAACCACAAGTTTGTATCCTTTGACCATCTCTCCATTTCCCCCACACACTGGCTGACCTTGGGTAACCACCCATCCACTCTCTGTTTCTATGAGTTCAACTTTTTAAAGATTCAGCGTATAAGTGAGATCATGCAGTATTTGTCTTTCTGTGTTTGGCTTATATCACTTAGCATAGTGTCCTCCAGGTTCATCTGTGTTGTTGCAAATGGCAGGATTTCCTTTATCAAGGGTGAACAATATTCCATTGTGTGTGTGTGTGTGTGTGTGTGTGTGTGTGTATACACACAATTTCTTCATGCATCTGTTGCAGACACTTAGATTGTTTTCTTATCGTAACTATTGCTAAAAATGCAGCAATGAACAGGGGAGTTCAGATGCTTCTTTAAGATAGTGATTTTATCTCCTTTGGATATACACCCAGAAGTGGAATTGCTGGATCTTATGGTAGTTCAATTCTTAATTTTGCGGGGGAACCTCCATACTGTTTCTGCTAGTGACTGTACCACTTTACACTCTCACCAACAATGTATAAAGGTTCACTTTTGCCACTTTTTGCCAACTTTGCCAACACTTGTTATCATTTGACTTTTTGATAATAACTATCATAACAAGTGTGAGATGGCATCTCATTGTGGTTTTAATGTGCATTTCCTTGAAGATTAGAAATGTTTAACACTTTCCATATACCTGTTGGGCATTTGTATGTCTTCCTTGGAAAAAAATACCTATTCAGGTCCTTTGCCCATTTTTAAATTGGGTTATTTGTGTGGTTTTTTTTAGAACTACTGAGTTAACTATATGAGTTCCGTATATATTTTGTGTATTAACCCCTTATCAGATTTATGGTTTGTGTATATTTTCTCCTAATCTGTGGGTTGCCTTTTCATTTTGTTGATTTTTTCCCTTGCTGTGCAGAAACTTTGTAGTTTGATGTAGTCCCACCTTTTTATGTTTGCTTTTGTGGCCTGCCTTTTTGGTGTAATAACAAAAAAAGTCATTGTCAAGTTCAATGTAAAGGACCTTTTCCCATGTTTTCTTCTAGAAGTTGTATGTTTTAGAACTTACATTTAAATCTCTAATCCAATTTCCAATTTGAGTTGAGGGGTGTGTGTGTGTGTGTGTGTGTAAGATAAGGATCCAATTTCATTTTTTTCTGCAATGGATATTCAGTTTTCCAACACCATTTGTTGAAGAAACTATCCTTTCCCCGTTATGTATTCTTGATACCTTTGTCAAAGATTAGTTGACTGTATACGCATGGATTTGTTTCTGGGCTATTTTATTTATTTGTCTATGTGTCTGTTTTTATGCCAGTACTATGTTGTTTTGATTACTATAGCTTTGTAACATAATTTGAAATCAGGAAGTACGATGCCTCTGACTTTGTTCTTATTCAAGATTGCTTTTAGTTATTAATAGGGGTTTTATTGAATCTGCAGATTGCTTTAGTTAGCATGGACATTTTGACAATATTAATTCTTCCAGTCCATGAACACAGAATACTTTTCAATTTATTTGTGTCTTTTTCAATTTCTTCTATTATTGTTTTGTAGTTTTCAGTGTACAGATCTTTTACCTCCTTGGTTAAATTTATTCCTAAGTGTTTTATTGGTTTTGATGTTATTATAAATAGGATTATTTTCTTAATATCCCTTTTGGATTATTTACTGTTATTACATAGAAATGCTATTGATTTTTCTATGCTGATAGTATATTATGTAACTTAATTCAGTTATTAGTTCTAACAGTTTGTTTTATGGAGTCCTTAGGTTTTTCTGTATATACAATCATGTCATCTGCAAACAGATATAATTTCACTTCTTCCTTTCCAATTTGGATGCATTTTATTTCCTTTTCTTGACTAATTGCTCTGGTTAGGGCTTCCAATACTATGATGAATAGGAATGGTGAGAGTAGGCATCCTTGTGTTGTTCATAATCTTAGAGGAAAAGCTTACAACTTTTCACCATTGAGTATGTTGTTAGCCATGGGCTTGTGATATACGGCCTTTACTGCTTTTGGGTACATTCCTCTTATACCTAATTTGTTGAGAGTTTTTATCATTGAAAATTTCTGAATTTTGTTTCTCTTTCTCTTTAAGATTGTAATTTTTTTCTTGTTTCCTTGAATTCAAGAATTTAATCAGGGTGTGCTGAGTATATCTTAGAATGTAAGCTCCACAAAGACAGGGATTTTTGTCTGTTTTGTTCACTGATATACCCCAAGTGCCTGGAATAGTGCTGGCTGTGTAATAAGTCCTCATTAGATGAGTTGATTAAATTAATGTATGATTACATAAATTAGTGAATGGATGGATGAACAGGCACTCAATCTTGTCTAGAATTCAGGTAGCCCTTTCTTTAGGTTAGAGAAATTTTCTTCTATCATTTAGTTAAGTATTGCCTCTCTTCCTTCTATTTCTTTTCTCCTTTAACTCCCCATCCATCTCCCATATTCACATTTTAGATTCATTGACACTATCCTCTAAATATCTTGTCTTGTATCTCATTGAATCTATTGCTTTATGGATTTTTTTGCTGAGTACCTTGATATAAATCTTGCACTTGATTTTCTAGTCAAGTAATTCAGGGCTTATCATTGACATCATTTTTCATTTTATTGTTTAATTGGAATTTGATACAGTTTGGATTTGTGTCCCCACCCAAATCTCATGTTGAATTGTGGTCCCTAATGTTGGAAGAGAGGCCTGGTGGGAGGTAATTGGTTCAAGAGGGCAGATTTCCCCTTTGCTATTCTCATGATAGTGAGTTCTCACGAGATCTGGTTATTTAAAAGTGTGTAGCACCTCCACCCTTCTCTCTCTTCCTCCTGCTCTAGCCATATAAAATGTGCCTGCTTCCCCTTCACCTTCTGCCATGATTGTGAGTTTCCCGAGGCCTCCCCAGCCAAGCTTCCTGTACAGCCTGTGGAGACATGAACTAATTAAACCTCTTTGCTTTGTAAATTATGCAGTCTCAGGAATTTCTTTATAGCAGTGTGAGAATGGACTAATATAGAATTTGTTTTTAAAGCTTTGAGCTCTAGAAAGTTTTTGTGTGTATGTGCTGCATTTTCCTCAGGTGTTCTTATTACTTTTTAGTCAGTTTTTACATATCTTGTCTAATAGCTTTGTTTTCTTTCTCTCTGACTGCTGAAACTTGTTAATGTTTGTTTTTATTAATTAATGATCACTTTGTGGGCCTTGATGTAGATTGGAATGTATTTGAGTCAGTACTGCTAGAATATCAACTATGTGCAGATATGAATGGTGTTACTATGCAAAAGAGGTCACATGTGAATTCTGATCTTCACACTGCTTTATTTCCAGCGAAAAGTTGCCATTTCTTTACAGCACTGATTGTCCACGGATAAAACTGTGAAAATATCAATATTTAGGCCTAGTCGCTTTGGACACAAATTGCACTCTGAAATATTGTTCTTTCACTGAGAGCAGACAAGCACAGTATTTAAGTTTATATGCAAGGGCTCAAAAGCTAATACAAAGCTAGCTGGCAAAAAGAAAAAAGAAAGAGCAAAAATGACTGTTAGATGTAATTCTACATAATCTGTTTTTAACAAGAGCATTCTATAAGACTAAATTATAAAGTTTTAAATCAAAGAGTGTTTTCTACTCCTGATTAATTTTCACCTACTGTACCATGGTAACTCTACCCATTCAGAATTTGAATTCCTAGTTCAGGGAAAAGAGGAATCTGGGGTAGTGGCAATGCAATATCCTTGTTTAGACTTGATGTTAATTTGTATCAGTGTTTGCTGGTAATGCTAATCAAAAACAAACTCCACCTAGAAACCTGTTTGTGGTAAAACATGGATAACATGAGTAAAGAGAATTTATATGATTTCATTGATCCATTGTGTGGGAGTTGTGAGGGATCAATAAATAGCACTCATCTTCCCTGACTAGGTTCAGAAACAATTGAAATTGAAAGATGTAGAAATCAGGTAAATGGAACTCAAAACGTCATCTTTATTACTGATAACACTTCAGAGAATATGGCTTTAATGTGGACTTCTTAATATTGGGCCCAGAATTAAGCAGATTTACCTAGACCACCATAAGCAATGCTGAAAAACCACAAGGCTCTGGGCCAAAAGTGGGCCACTTGATGCATGATATGTTATCTGTAAGCATGTAGACGAAGGGCAGAGAGCAAGAGCCCCAGCCAAGCTTGTATTAGTCAGGGTTCTCTAGAGGGACAGAACTATATATACACATAAAAATAAAGGGGAGCTTATTAAGTATTAACTTACATGATCATAAGGTCTCACAATAGGCTATCTGCAAGCTGGGGAGCAAGAAGAGTCAATCCGAGTCCCAAAACTGAAGAACTTGGAGTTCAATGTTCAAGGGCAGGAAGCATCCAGCATGAGAGAAAGATATAGGCTGGGAGGCTAGGCTTGTCTCTCCTTCTGACATTTTTCTGCCTGCTTTATATTTGCTGGCAGCTGATTAGATTGTGCCCACCAGATGAAGGGTATATTTGCCTTCCCCAGCCCACTGACTCAAATGTTAATCTCTTTTGGCAACACCCTCACAGACACACCCAGGATCAATACTTTGTATCCTTCAATTCAATCAAGTTGATACTCAGTATTAACCATCACACAAGCATACTCAGATGTTTCTTCCAAACATACTAGTCATATAACTCATTCCTCCTTCTGTGGACAGAAAAGCAGAAGTGTTAGTCTGTTTGAAGTTCTTCCACTTGGAAACATGAGAAGTAAAGATTAAGTGTTCCCTCTAACACAGCTCAGTGATATATTCAGTATCGCCATGTGCTTGAACTTGTCTATCTCTTCGGGACCAAAAATATCATAATTTTGCTGTGACACGAAAGGTATTAGGGTATTTTAGGAAGACTGTAGTACAAATAGCTCAACTACAGAATATCGTATTAATGACATATCAATAGAATATTTTAAAACCCCATCTAAATGCTATAACAAAACATGAAGAAATGCTTCTGAGGCAGATGTACCAAAAGGAATCCATTCACCACTCTCTACCAATGGGAACACCAAACATTGTACATTTAGAGCATGATATGTTTCTCCACTTAACACCTACTAGAACTCTGCAATGAGGCTTCAAGTGAGAAACTTCTCTATTATATCTGGATTGATGTAAGATCCACATAACAGGAAAGTAAGTGTGTGTGTGTGTGTGTGTGTGTGTGTGTGTGTATGAGAGAGTAAGATAGGAGTGGGGGAGAAGAAAGGAGAGGAGAGGAAAGAAAAGAGAGAAGGAAAATGAGATAGCAGGGAATGGGCACCACAGGTATAAAATCCTAAGTGATGTGGGTCATATGTTTGATGGAGAGATAGGGAGAGTATTGTGTGATAGTGAGGTAGTGGAGGTACGTGGCCAAAGTATGTGTGATAATGGTGTCAATGGGGACAGTGTGAGGATGGTATGAAATCATTGTGATCATGAAGACAGAGGCAATGTGAGTGACAGTGACAGAAAGAGATCAGAATGTATGTGACAGTGGTAGTTACGGTCACAGTGTATGTGAAAGACAAGAATTGTGCATGTGTGTGCATATGGTTGTTCGAGAGAATGGGGAGGGAGAGGACGGGATGATGGGACACTGGGATCATTGTTTGTGTGAAAATGTGGATGGGACATGTTGAAGTAGAGGGAGGATGGAATGGGGCAAGTGTAATGTCATTATGGAAGATGGGTACATGATGGAGGTGAGAAGGTTAGTGTATGTCTGTGTGTCTGTGTGTGCTGGGGAAAATGAGAAGTGTGTCTCTGTGAGGACAGGTGGATACAGTGAGCACGGGTAATCACAGTCCATGAAAATGTGATTGGAGTGGGGAAATCATGAGGGTCTGAATAGGGTTGTTGATAAAGTATATGATGGGAAAATGCACAGTTTCTGAGTGTCAGTGAGGAATGGGGAATATATGTGTGTGAGAGCAGAGCTGATGTGGTTATTGGTTGTGAGTATGTATGAAATTGAGGTGGTATGAGAATGTGTGGAAGGAGATTTGGAGGATGATACAAGTTTGATAATGGAGACATGGACTGTGTGTATGATAGTGGGTGTGGCTAGTTACTGCGTAAGGGTGTAGTGTAGGGATTAATTGGGGTGTGACTATGTAAGTGATGGGGATGGTGTGTATGATAATGGGGATTGATTTAAGTTAGTTGTATTTGACAGTGGGTATCATGGGTACTGTATCTGTTCTGGTCTAAAGACATTTTATTTATGATAGTACAGGATAGGACAGAGTATGTGTGGAAATAGTAGCGATAGAGACAGTGTGCATGTTAGTGGGCATATTAATCCATTTTCACACTGCTATAAAGAGATATCTGAGACTGGATAATTTATTAAAAAGAAAGAGGGTTTAGGGTGCTGGGATTGCAGGCGTGAGCCACTGCTCCTGGCCTGGAAGATCTCCATTTTTATGATTTTTTAATTTTTAATTTTTTTTTTTAAGAGACAGGGTATGTGCCAGGCGCGGTGGCTCATGCTTGTGATTCCAGCAGTTTGGGAGGCCGAGGCGGGCGGATCGCTTGAGCTCAGGAGTTCGAGATCGGCCTGGGCAACATGGCGAAACCCTGTCTCTACACACACACACACACACAAAAAAAAACAAAAATTAGACCGGTGTGGTGGTGGGCACCTGTGGTCCCAGTGCTTGGGAGGCTGAGGCAGGAGAATCACTTGAACCCAGGAGGCGGAGGTTGCAATGAGCCAAGATTGCGCCACTGAACTCCAGCCTGGGTGACAGAGCAACACCCTGTCTCAAAACAAAACAAAACAAAAAAAGAGATGGAGTCTTTCTCTGGTGCCCAGGCTGGGGTGCAGTGGCGCTATCATAGTTCACTGCAGCCTAAACTCCTGGGGTCGGGGGATCCTCCTGCCTCAGCCTCCTGAGTAGCTGAGACTAGGAGGGTGAGCCACCGTGCTGGGCTAAGATATCCATTTTTAGACGCTTTGTCTTAGTGTATTAAAAATATCGTCCTTGGACAAGTGTGGGTTGGTGATCTAGTCTACCATGAACTAAATACAGAACTTAGCCTAAGTGTTTGGGAACTTTTACTGCAATTTTAGAGTGATTTTATTTATGCTGAATCAATAATTTAAAGAGCGAGGCTTGTATTTTGTATTATAATTTACTGTAATATCAGTTTTTCTAGAAACAAACTCTTATTTCACGAAAGTATTGATTGAAATGAATTAAAACGAACAAAAAAACAACAGGTTTTGCACAAGTAGTTTGAGATATATTGCTGTATCTTACTCAAAATTGATGTGTATGTGATTTCTTTTTCTATAATGTGGGGGGTGTGTGTTTGTGTGTGTTCTTTGGGGATCTTGTGCTCTATTCCTAAAATATTAATGTCATGTGGGATTCCAGAATTGTTTTGTTTTGTTCCAGATATTTGCCTTGCATATATAAAGATGTGACCATTCTTTGCATGCTCTTTCCCCAGAGACACATGTAAATGGAGTTGTAATTTCCTGTTGGTAAACAGCAAATATTTAAATTTAGTATCAGGTGGTAAGGTTGATATGTAGAAGGGTAATACATTGGATTGCCTTCAAAGTGATACCTTTCCAGTTAACTGTTAACTCACCAGTTTACTGCTTTTCTTTTCTTTCTTTTTTATGCTTCATGAATTTGTGTGTCGTCTTTGTACAGGGGCCATGTGCTAATCTCTGCACCGTTCCAATTTTAGCGTTTATGCTGTCAAAGCAAGCACGACTTTTCTTAATCATATCAAATATTACATGGTATGTGAAAACAGTATAGGTCTGGCTTAAGGTATTTCACAGATGACAAATGGACCTCTTGTTATAGAGGAATGAAAGATATAAATTAATAAAACATGATCATGATAAGAATAAAACAAAACTAAATCTCTCCAGTGCTTGGCAGCACACTCCTGGAGAGGGTTCAGGCTGTGTGTGGCCCCCCAGCAGGTGCTCAGAGATGGCTTAATGGCCTCGGTGACAACGGGAGCCCAGACTGCATAAGATTCTGCCTCTGGAGATGCAGAACAGTAGGGGCCTCTGATGTGCTCGAACATCTGTTTTGGATCTCCATTTCTCCTCAAGAAGAGACTCCTTTTTAAAAATTATTTTTTGGAAACTGGATTACTATACTGATTTCCAGAGTCCTCTTACACCTGCCATTTCTCAAGGGAATATTTTGGGCATAATCTTTTAATCTTTTTGGAAAGCTAACAAAACATTACCTATGCCAGGGCTTCCACCAGGAACACCCCATTCTTTCCATCATAGTGCTTTCTAAAGGACTTTATCATTTGTTCTCTGGGTTCATTTAACTCTTACCTTACACCGATTTAGCATCTTTGCTATATTTCCTTGCTATTTTCTTATTTCATTCTTTACATGTTATGTTACATTTCTGTTTGAGTCTTTACAGTACCTTCTTTCTTAACAACTTGTCTTTCTAGAATATTCTCACAATTAATGTTTTGGTTTGTTTTGAGGTAGGTGATCAGCAGGTCTTGTTTTCTGAGCACTGGTCAGGACCCTGTCTATCTAAATGGTATGTAGCAAAGAAACTGGCCAAAGCTGGGTAGGACCAGCAATTATAATGCACTTGCATAAGACACTTCTACCAGTACCATGACATTTTACAAATGCCATGGCAATGACCTGGAAGTTATCTTATATAATTCTGGGAACTCTCTTCCCTTTTTCCATACTCCCGTTTGTGAATAACCCACCCCTTATTTAGCACATAATTAAGAATGGGTATAAATATAGGTAGCCAGCAATCCACAAGTGCTACTCTGGACCAATCTGCCTATGGGGTGGCCCTGCTCTGTCTATGGAACAGTCACTTGGCTGTACACTGTTGCTCAAATAAACTTGCTTTCTTTCATTGTCAAAAAATAAAAATACATAAAAAGAAAGAGGGTTTAGTTGACTCAGTTCTGCATGGCTTGGGAGGGCTCAGAAAACTTACAATCATGGTGGAAGGGGAAGAGGCACGTCTTGCATGGCAGCAGGTGAGAGAGAGGGAGCAAGAGTAGGGAAAACTGCCTTATAAAACCATCAGATCTCATGAGAACTCACTCACTATCAGGAGAACAGCATAAGGGAAAGCGACTCCATGATCCAATCACCTCCCACCTGGTCCCTCCCTTGACATGTGGGGATTATGAGCATTACAATTTGAGATGGGATATGGGTGGGGACACAGAGCCAAACCATATCAGCAGGATTGAAGGGTAAAGTGTGAATATGATAGTTTGGAGAACTGGGACAATATGTGGAGATCATACTTCATAAGTCATAGTCATAATCATGAGTCAGAGAGAGTCGTGTGAATGAGTTAGTGTGTCAGACTGTGTGTGTGTGTGTGTGAGAGAGAGAGAGAGAGAGAAGTTGGGGTAGGGGCATCTCATGTTTTAGGATGGGTATTTGGAATATCCTTTGGATATGAGTAACAAAGACCTAAAAATGAGTTGCTTAAAATAATTAAGGGATATCTTTTCTTCACCTGAAACAAGCCCAGGACCTTCAGAATTTTATCAGTGTCTCAGTCCCCTTATGTATTTTTTTTGTTCCATGGTCCTTGGTGTATAGCTGTCATCTTCCAGGTGCCTTCTGGTTGAAGGATGCCTGCTGCAACTCTGGCCATCATTTTTATGTTTCAGGTAGAAAGAATGAGGAAGAGGGGAGGGCAAAAATACCTTGTCAGTGGAATTAGTCTCCTTTTACAGAGCTTTCCCAAAAATCCTATGCAATGACTGCCAAATACATCCCATGGGAAAGAACTGTGACACATAGCCACCACTATCTGTAGCTGAGAGAACATGGTAAGAAAAAACAATTTCCTAGTAAGGAAAAGGGGATGTTGGTAGGATATAACCAGTAGAGAAGGAGAGGTTGAAGATTTGGGAGAGAGAGTATAATTAATAGATGAAAATCACAAAGGTGCTAGATACAGATGGGATATGACTGGCAGAGTTTGAGATGCTGGAGGATATCATGGTAAGCAAAAATAGACATATTGTCTCTGCCCTCATAAAGCTACTGTCTTGTGAGGAAGATAGACAGTAATCGCAGACACAAATATTTGTGAAGTTGTCACTCTGGTAAGTGCTATGGAGGGGAAGTACATGGTTCTGTGGATAGGTTAAAAGAGGTCTTTACCTAATCAGGGAAGTAAAAGCAGGGAGGAAGTAATGATGGAGGTGAAACCAGAAGACAGATTCAGAATTCATTGGTTGAAGGATCTGTGGGTGGGATGGGGTAAAAGTGTTTCCAGAAGAGGAAACAGCATGAACAAAGGGACTTATGCTCTGTTATCTTTTAAAATGTATTTTATTTCATTTAGAATCTTTTCTATTATGTCTTCAAGTTCACTAATATTTAGTAGTAAATATCATCTAGTATTTTTTTCTTCTCAAATATAGTTTTTATATCTAGATGTATGACTTGGGCCTTAATAAATAGATCTCATGTTTTTACTTAACATGACCATTCTTTCCTCTAAGTTTTTGGACACATGGAATATAGTTATGATGGCTTTTAATGTGCTTACCTGCTAATTATAACATCTATTAAATATGTAAGTTCTGGGTAAATTTGGATTGATTGATTTTTCTCCTCAAGATGGATCCTATTTTTCTGCTTCTTCTTATGCCTGTGTTTTTTGTTTGTTTGTTTGTTTAATTTGATGCCAGGCAATGTGAATTTTACCTTTTGGTAAAATTTTGTTGAAGGTTTGTCTTTTGGTGCTAGATATTTTTATATTCCTACAAAGCTACCTGAGCTTTGTTCTGAAATGCACTTCTTTGGAAACAGTTAGATCTTTTTTAGTCTTGCTTTTATGATTTGTTAGGCAGGACCACAGCAGTTTTTTTTGCATAAAGCTAATTATCCCTGACTGATGAGGCAAGACCCATCTGAGTATCCCATGCCACATGAATTAGGAAGTTTTCCACTTTAGCTGGTGAGAACAGCATGGTCCCCAAACCTGTTCGAGCTTCTGGCACTTGTTCCCTTTAATCCTTTCAGGTGACTCTTTCCCCAGCCTCGGGCAATTTCCTTTTATGAATTCACTGATCAGTACTCTGCCTAATACTTAATGGCAATCCTTCAAAGATCTCCAGTGTTCTCCCTGTGTACCTCTCTCTTTTTGGGTACTCTGCTCTGTGAACTCTAGCTACCTTGGTCTTTCTGGTCTCTCATCTCTGTCACCCCAGAATTCAGGGAATCCCCTGGATTCTGACTACATTCTCCCTTGCTGTTCCACAAACTGGAACCTCTCAAGCAGTAAGTGCTCACTTCTTTTTTCCTCATCTCTCAGGGATTACTGTTCTTCATTGCCTAATGTTCAGTGTCTTGAAAGACCATTATTTCATATTTTCTGTCCATTCTGAAGTGTTTTTTGTCAGGTTGGAGGGCAAAATCCTGTCCCCAGCTTGCCTCTTAGGAAGTTATATGGCGGAGACCTGTTAGATAATTATTTTCTTTTCTTTTACAGTTGTTTGACCTTCTCATTACTGCCAAGTATCACAAATGAGTGACAGTTATAATTTTTTTTTATCAAATGAGAAGAGCCTGAGAATAAGAAATGTATTCAAAATCAGGGATCTGAGGAACAATTTGGGTCACAGAGGAATGTGGCCATGTATTACAAGGATAACTCCTCATTACTCTAATCACAAGAAACTTCTGAGCATAAAGACAAGTTAGAAAAGGAGATTAACCTTCTTTTAAAGGATAGATGTTTAAGGCTTGGGGTAGATATTCACAGGATTGGTTCCCAGCCAGGGGGCTTCCAAGACATACTAAGTGTTAGAGTAATTGTGCTCTAATCTCAGACATCCTACGGGAGGATGAAAGCATACATAGGACAAGCCCACACTCACACTCATAGTGTGGGTCACATGACCATAGCTTCAGACTAATTTCAGAGACTATAAATCAGCAAGAAAAGGCCATGATGGTGAGAAAATGTGTGAAGAGCATTGAAGAGCCTTTGGCCAAGCTTCAGATCTTATTAACATCATATAATTCATTAGCAGAGATAAACTCTATGAATGTAGTTTTCATGGATGGTCTTTCTTTTTTTTTCTTTTCACATTCACTTGACTTTGTGGATGGTCTTTCAACTAGAGTTCAAATGTCATTCATTATTGTTAAATATATACTGAAACCATAGGAATGCAGTCAGTGGAAAAAAGCCTTTAGGAACAAATCAAACCTGAGTAATCATGAGAAATTTCAACCTGGAGAGAAACTGTTGAATATAAAAAATGTGATACTCCACTCTGTTCTTATCCCATGCAGACTCCCCCAATCTGTGTAAGTGATTCCTTTGGATTCCTCCTCACACGACTTTGGTGAGGGAGTTGCATGCCCCTCTCCTTCCTCAAGAGAGAGGAAAACACTCTTTCCCAAGCCAAGGACTCACAACACTGTAAATTCTTATCTAATTCTTTCTAGCTTTCTGAGTACATATGGGCTGAAAAGGAATGGAATGAATACCAGTAGCATGACTAGTGTGCTCTCCCCATGTAAGGCCTGTAGGATTGTGCTCAGATCTCCTGGGATGTTCTCTTTAGAATGTGGAGGTACTGGGTAACTTTTTCTTTTCTTTACTTTATTTATTTATTTATTTATTTATTTATTTATTTATTTATTTATTTTTTTTGAGACGGAATCTCGCTCTGCCGCCCAGGCTGGAGTGCAGTGGCCGGATCTCAGCTCACTGCAAGCTCCGCCTCCCGGGTTCACGCCATTCTCCTGCCTCAGCCTCCCGAGTAGCTGGGACTACAGGCGCCCGCCACTGCGCCCGGCTAGTTTTTTGTATTTTTTAGTAGAGACGGGGTTTCACCGTGTTAGCCAGGATGGTCTCGATCTCCTGACCTTGTGATCCGCCCGTCTCGGCCTCCCAAAGTGCTGGGATTACAGGCTTGAGCCACCGCGCCCGGCCTATTTTTATTTTTTTTTTAAGGCTATATGGCTTTAACCAAAATTGTGAGGAAAGGGTGAAAGTTCAATTCAATAACCTGCTAAATTTGTATTATCTTTTCTCATTTAATATTATAATAGAAGCATGCTTCTGTCATTAAAAACATCTAAATCAGATTTTTTATCACTCCCAATTTAAAGCATAGTCTTTAAAGGTAAATTACTAAGAAAGTATAGATATATTTTAGGCTCTAAATATACATTTCTGAATTGTTTTCTAGTAAAAGGAATACTTATTTGGCTTTTCAATAGCAAAGGACATCCCTAGCATTTTTTTAAAAGGAGAAAATGATAGTGGAAAAGAAAGTCATAGATTGCATTTTTTCCTAGATCAGGAATTCATAAATAAGACTAAGAGGCAAGGCACCAAGCATTTGCAACAAGTGTGACAGATACAAGGTTAATAACCTTGATGTACAAAGAACTCTCACAGCAAAATACAAATGATTAAGAAACACTGAGAGTATCTTCTCATCATTAATAATAATAATAAATATAGTTTGAATCAACTAAACATCATTTTGTCTATCAAAAGGGCAAAGATTTTTAAAGCAAATGTTCAGCACTATTAAAGGTATGTGAGAACTCTTCTGCATTACTAGTGTTGACAAAAACCTTTCTGGAAAGCATTTTGGTATTATTGAATAACAGCCTTAAAATAGTTCATACCCCTTTGAACTAGTAATTCCATTTCTAATAATATACCATAGGGAAATAATTGGAGGTATGCACAGAGGTTTGTTGGGGGAAAATCACCACAATGATAATCTAGTGAACAAAAATAAATGGAAACAAGATTTTTGTTACTTGGTCAAGTAGGTAAGTTTATATGATGGGATATTACACGTTATCATAAACAATTTTGCAAAGACTTTTCAGTGTCATAGAAAATGTTATGCTAAGATAATTGTGATAAAACATTATAAACAAAAAAGAGTCTCAGATGTAGTATATTAATTACAACTGTGCATGTATGTTTGTGATGTTAGACTTGGTTTGGACCATTTTCCCAACGTTTTTCAGATGATTTTTCTTTTATAAAATGAAATTAGGAAATGTCATACTGTGTAGCTGAACTCATGACTTTTCTGAGTCCAGCTACATATCTGTTTTAATTGTTGTTAATGTTCCATGATTTCCAAATTAAGTGGTTTATGAGGTTTATATTAATGCTGAACATTGAGGATACATATGGCACTAAATCATATCCCAGGTGTCTGAGAGCATTCAGATATGTCTTGAAATTTTCCAGTGCAAATGAAAGAGGGACTCTATGTCACAAGATACCAAAAGCTCACATGGTAAGGTCATCTGATGCAGTACCAAACAAACATTCCCAAACTGTGCATTGGGGTTCTGCTTGCAGGCTTCCTTCCCTCGTCTCTTCTGATAACCTTCTGCTTATTAATGGAATGTGAGTTGCTGTGGTGATGGGGGTGAGGAATTAACTGGAAGGGAATTGTGCAATATGAAGGAAGGTGTAACCTATTTAAGTCTATAAGAGATTACAAGTCACCAAGAAAGCCTCCGATGGTGAGAAAACATGTGAAGAACATTGAAGAGCCTTTAGCCAAGCTTCAGATCTTATTAACATCACAATTTGTTAGCAGCGATGAACTCTATGAATGTAGTAATCATGGATGGTCGTTCCAGCAGAGTTCGAATGTCATTCATTATTGTTAAATACATACTGAAGCCATAGGAATGCATTTGATATAATCCTAAGATGTCACTTTGCCTGCTCTTATGATGCAAATTGGCATTAGAAATTCAGCCAACTTTCTTAAAGTTGTGGAAATCTGACTGGACTCAGATCCATTAATCCTTGAAAGCAGGTAATACATGTATTTTTGCTGTCATTATTTCTCCAGAACTTATCACAATGTGTAGTACTTTACTAGGTATACTTTTAAAATGTTTTAAAATTCTTATACATATATAAATAAAGAAGATAAAATCAAGTTGACTCAAGTCTAGAAAACATGGATGAGGGATTTAAGAATTCTGAAGTGTTTATTCTGAGGCACCATATAGCTTTATGTTTGGGCCTCAGTGTATATTATCAATGTAGAGGCTTCAAGAAGGACCCATTATTTCATATGGTTATTCTACCCTTTACTTAGGGGTGTTATAATCTCATGCTATGATTTTGTTTTTATTATATTTTGCTTTAAAGTACTATGATATTAATACATCATCTTTTTATTATTTGCATGTCATAGCTTATTCCATCCTTTTATTTTCATGTTTGCTGTATCTTTATGTTTAAGATATTTCTCTTGTTAATTGCATATAGCTGTCTTTATAATGGAAAGATACATAAATTTCCTTTAATTACAGCATCCTCAAATATTCTGTAATTGGAGATTTGATTTCCTCTTTGAAGGAAAGCTTCATTTATTCCTTCTCCAGTGCTCTCCCTTTCTTTATGTACTTCCAAGTTCTGCCCTATATCATTTTCTTTCTGCCTGAAGAAAATCTTCTAATATTTCTTGCAGAGCAGGACTATTGGTGATCAATTCATCCCATTTTTGTTCATCTGAGAATGTCTTTACTTCTCCTTTACTTTTTTTTTCCTTCTCTTTTACTTTTGAAAGATCTTTTTCTATATGTAGAAATCTAGGGTGGTAGTCATTTTTCTTTTAACACTTTAAATATTTCACTTTACTCTTATTGCTTGCATGGTTTCTGATGAAAGCTGCTGTAATTATTATTCTTGTTCTATTATAAGTAAGATATTTGGTGTTCTCTGAGCTTCCTGGATCTGTAATTTGGTGTCTGTCATTAATTTTGGAAAATTCTTAGCCATTATTTGATATTTCTTCTGCTTATTCTCTTTCTCTTCTCCATCTGATGTTCCAGTTATGCATATGTGACTCCAGATTTGCCTATCCATCAAGATTTTAGGGTGATGATTTGCCCTGAAATTTCATTTCTATGACAGGTCCAAAAAAGTGGTTGATTTTTAGTTTGTCCAGTTTTTTTTTTCTGGTTGTTGGTGCCTCCAGCCTCACATTGATTCTGTGGTGGAAGAAAGGCATGGGGAAGCATAGAGTCAGTAGATATTGTGGATTCCTTAAAAAGGAGGAACTGTAAGCCCCATATTCTAGGGATGGGAAGAAATGCCAGATAGGTTTGTAAGATCCTTAAGCAATGTGTTCTTGTGTCTCACCTTCTGGCTAAGGCCAGAGAGGACAAGATTACAAAACAGAATTGTCTGTGTGGTGTCTATAATTATTTGTAGCCTCTTCATGTGGTTTCCCTCAGCTGAGGGTATTATGGGAGTATATGTGAGACAAAGACAGCCTCACAGAGATTAACAGACCTCAGCATATCATAGGAACAGCAGAATGTTTTCCACATATATGAGTGATATATGATACCCAAAGAGAGAGTTGGACCCAAAGCAGCTTTACAGTAAAGAATGAAGCTCACTCAACAACTACCTGCTTAAACAGACATTGGTGAACAAATATGACATGTATGCCAACATGGATACATGACACCCAACATATGTTCCCCATCCTGATGTTTTGACACATTTAACATCGTAGAACTTAAATACAACCCCAAAGCAGAGAGTGAGAGGGGGACTCCATACTGCTGGAGATTAAGTTTCCACCACTCAGTGGAATGGAAACTTGACATAGAATTTATGTTGAGTTGCAGAGAAAATAACTTACATATCCTGCATACCGGAGTTTGTCAGATAATACCCATACCTACAGAACAATCATCAACAGAACGTGTGTGATAAACACTGAGTATCTCAAACAAATTTATCTACTCAAAACTTGGGGTGTATGTCTCTTATAGTAAAAAACCACGGTGGTCTTACCTCAAGGCCAGAGTGAGATGTGAGAAATGACCTCTGGCATGTTGGTGGGTACCAACATAAAGGGAACTGAGAATCTGAGAAGAAGAAAGGACAACTTCTCTGCAGAACGAAATCACTGTCATTGGTGAAGTGTGATTCTACTTCATTTCTTCTTCTTCCTGTCCCTGGCCCTCTTATTTCAAATACTTCTCTTTTCTCCCTGGTTATTTCCTCTACTCCCTCCTTCCTCTTTTTTACCCCTCTCCTTGTTTATTTTTCATCCCTCCTTATCTACTCCTTAACCTCTTGTCTTAGTCAGTTCGGGCTGCTATAACTGACTATCATAGACTGGGTGGCTTAAACAATAGAAATATACTTCCCACCATTCTGGAGGCTGGCAGATCTGCTGTCTGTTGAGTGCCCTCTTTTTCCTGGTTTGCAGATAGCCATCTTCTTCTTGTGTCCTCACAAGGTGGAGAGCAGACCGAGGAAGCAAGCTTTCTCCTTTTCCTTCTTATAAGGTCATTAATCTCATTATGAGGGCTCTACCCATATGACCTAATTACCTCCCAAAGGCCCCATCTCCAGTACAGTCACACTGAGAATTTAGGTTTCAACATCTGGATTTGGTGAGGCCACAAACATTCTGTCCATACCACCCCTCTGTATACTCCCCACTCCCTCTCACGCTCTTCTACCTTACATCCTCTTCTCTTTCCTCTTGCTTTTTTCTTTTTCTTTTTTTTTTTTTTGAGACGGTGTTTCGCTCTCGTTGCCCAGGCTGGAGTGCAATGGTGAGATCTTGGCTCACTGTAACCTCCGCCTCCTGAGTAGAAGCGATTTTCCTACCTCAGCCTCCAGAGTAGCTGGGATTACAGGCACTTGCCACCACGCCCAGCTAATTTTTTGTATTTTCAGTAGAGACTGGGTTTCACCATGTTGGCCAGGCTGGTCTCGAACTCCTGACCTCAGGTGATCTACCTGCCTCAGCCTCCCAAAGTGCTGGGATTATAGGCATGAACCACCGCACCCAGCCTCCTCTTGCTTTTTCTGCTCCAACTTAGTATCTGTTATTTCTCCATTATCTCATTTTTCCTTATCTTCCTAATTCCATTTACTTCCAGCTGCTATTTTTATTAATCTTTTCTTATTCCTTTTATATTCTTTCTTCTTTTCTTCCTCCCTCTCTTCCTCTTCAGTCCCTTTCTTTCTTACTTGACCTTCTTTCTAATTTCTCCCACTCTTCATGCTCCCATCTAACAAGATGGTGGAAAACAGAGAAAAAGATAATAGAATGGAATAAAAATGTACTTAAAATGGTAACAAGAATAGGTAATGGATTTGACTGGGGAATAAGGCAGAGAGAGGCATTATGAATAATCCAAAGTAAAATAGGGAGAGAAAGAAGCTATTAAATATGATTTTTAAAAAACTACTTATCAAAAGCCATAATTATTCTGATAGGCAAAATGGTAAAGTCACTTCAGGAAAAAGAAAGGGATGTTACTTATTTAGATTATTACTCAATATTGCTCTTGATGTTTTAGCAACTCATATAAGAGACCACCACCAAATAAGTGCTATTCATATTGTAAAAGAGGTGATCAAATTATTTCTTTTTCTTATAATGTGATTGTACATTAAGAAATCACAATAGATAAAAAAAAAATACGAGAATTGAGAACTTCCAGAAAGAAGTAGTAGACAGGGTAGATGTATTTTTCCTATCCAACTCTGGAAAAAATATATAAACAAAACATAACAAGACCCACAAAGTTGAAACGAAGATGATATATTCTCTAGGGAACATGGAACCAAGGAATCAACATGGAGGTAAGTTCCCTGTGTTTTCTTTTTGCTGCGTACATCCTAGACCAGATGCTAGAGAAACTGGCAAACTGGAAACACCAAAGGGCACAGACCAAAAAAAAAAAGCCTCAATATAAATCCACTCTTTCTTCACCTGAAGAACAGACAGCCTAGTAAGGACTTTTTTTTTTTTTTTTTTAAGACAGAGTCTCACTCTTGTCATCCAGGCTGGAGTGCAGTGGCACGATCTTGGCTCACTGCAACCTCCGCCTCCCAGGTTCAAGCGATTCTCCTGCCTCAGCCTCCTGAGTAGCTGGAATTACAGGTGCGCGCCACCACGCCCGGCTAATTTTTGTATTTTTAGTAGAGACAGGGTTTTGCCATGTTGTCCAGGCTGGTCTTGAACTCGTGACCTCAGGTGATCCGACCGCCTCAGCCTCCCAAAGTGCTGGGATTACAGGTGTGAGCCACCACGCCTGGCTGACAAAGTTTTTTAAACAATAACCACTCTACTGTAGCTAAATACCAGACGAGACTACAGCTCTACCCCTACTAGCAAAGGCCAACTAGAGAGACTTCCACCCTTGCCAGCCTGTAATAAGACCTCTAGTTCCCTGACAGAATGGTAAGATGAACGGGGAGTGGGAACGTCCTAGTACCTACCCTCAGTCAGTAGAGACCATGTGGGGAGCCTAGATTTCCACCCCTAATGAGTGATAATGAGGTGCCTCTCCCCTAACAAATGGTGTGGTATCAAGAGGAAGCCTAATGAAGAGTCAGGTTTTTATCACCACCCAACAGTAACAATGATACCTATCTATCAGTGGTCTCAATGGAGGACATTTGGAGAGAAGTAATTGGGCACCCAATCTCTCCCAGAGTGGTACTGGTAAAAGCTTAATGTGGAGCTAGAACTGTCACTTAGCCCATGGTGGCAGCAAACTCCTCAACCCCAGGTATCAGTGGAATCTGAGTGTGGAACCTGGACTTCCACCTATATGTGGTAAAACAGAAGATTTAAATAAGACCCAGATCTTCATAACATAATATGCAAAATATCCAGGATTCAACTGAAAATCACTTGTCATAGTGAGAACTGTAATAATCACAACCTGAGTGACAAAAGACAATCAACACACATCAAGATGGCACAGCTATTAGAATCATCTGACGAAGATTTTTAAACAGCCATCCTAAAAATGTTTCAGTGAGCAATTGTGAACATGCTTAGAACAAGTGAAAAAAAGGATGCCTTAGCAAAGAAATTGGAAATCTCTAAAAGAAATCAGAGATACAAAGAAAAATTAATAGGAAATTTTAAAACTGAAAATTTTAGTACATGGACTTTAAAAAAGACAAACCTCAGTAGATGAACTCAACAGAAAAATAAAGATAACAGAAGAATGAATCAGGGAACTTGAAGATAGAACAATAGAAATTATTCAGTCTGAATGACAGAGAAAAATATACTGAAAAACAAAACAACAACAACAAAAAACAGTCTTAGGCACTTGTTGGACTATTACAAAAGATTTAAATATGTGTCATTGTAATCACAGAAGAGAGAGAGAAGAGGGACTGAAAAAGTGTTGAGAGATACAATGGCTGAAAATGTCCCAAATTTGGGGGTGGGGGAGACAATCCCACAGATTCAGTGATTCAAGAAGCTGAGCAACCCCCCGAGAAGATATAGTCAAAGCAACCGTTTTCAAACTTCTGAAAGCTTAAGACAGAACAAAAAATCTTGAATCCCACCAGAGCAAAATGACACCTTACCTATAGAGAATACCAAAGCAATGACAGACAGAAGCTCTCCCATTAGATACCATAGAGGCCACAATATATTTCAAGTGCTGCAAGAAAAGACTCATCAACCTGGAATTAAATACCCAATGAAAATAAAATACCCTTTAGTCATGAAGAGTAAATCAAGACATTTCCAGAAGAAAGAAAACTAAGAATTTGTTTCTAGCCTACCTATCCTACAATAATGGCCAAAGGAAGTTCTTATAAAAGAAATTAAGAATTCTAACAATTGTTCAAAGAAGGATGAACAGCATTTCTACACAATCTCATCCAGAAAATAAGAGGAAACTTCCATTAATTCTGTGAAGTCAGTCTTACCCTCATCCCGAAACCAAAGTACACGAAAGAAACTTACACATTAATATGTCTCATGAACATAGACGTAAAAGTCTTCAACAGAACGTTAGTAAATCAAATCCAGTGTTGTAGAAAATGTTATACACCATGACCAAGGGGAATTTATTCCATGTAGGTTCAGCGTTCATAAATCCAGCAATGTAATCCACTGTATCAACAGGCTAAAGAATAAAAGTCATATCATACTGATTGACAAAGAAAAAGCATTTTAGAAAATCCAACAATTCATTTTTCCTAAAAATTGTCAGCAATTCACTAATACAGAGTAACTTCCTCAAGGCTGATTTTTTAAGATACGCGCTAAACTTTCACCTAGCATCAGACTTAATGGTGAGAGACTGAATGATTTCTCCTTGCCATCAGGAACCAGGTAAGTATATCTGCACTCACCACTGCTATCAAAATAGTATTGGGTTGCTGGATCATATGACAGTTCTGTTTTTAGTTTTTTGAGGAACCTCTATACTGTTTCTAAAGTGGCTGTATTAATTTACATTCCCATAAAAAATGTATGAGTGTACCTCTTTCTCCACATCCTTGCCAACATCCATTATTTTTGTCTTTTTGGTAATAGCCGTTATTAACTGGAGTGAGATTATATCTCTTTGTGGTTTTGATTTGTATTTCTCTAATGACTAGTGATGGAGAGCATTTTGAAAATATATTCCCTTGTTCATTTGTATGCCTTTTGAGAATTATCTATTCAGGTCATTTGCCCATTTTTAAATTGGATTTTTGGGAGGTGTGTGTGTATGTTTGTTTGTGTTTTTCTATTGGGTTATTGGAGTTCCTTATATATTCTGGTTATTAAATCCCTTGTCAGTTGAATAGTTTGCAAATTATTTTCTCCCATCCTGTAGGTTTTCTTTTCACTTTGTTGATTGTTTCCTCTGCTGTGCAGAAGCTTTTTAGCTTGATGTGATCCCATTTGATCATTTTTTCTTTGTTTGGGGTGCTTTTGAAGTCTTACTAAAAAAATATTTGCCCAAACCAATCCTGGGGCACTTCCCTAATGTTTTCTTCCAGTACTTTAATAGTTACAGGTCTTATATTTAAGTCTTTAACCCATTCTGATTTGATTTTTGTATATGGTGAGAGATAGGTCCAAAAGAAAGAAAAATCAGTATATCAAAGAGATAGCTGGATTCTCGTGTTTATTGTAGCACTATTCACAATGCCAAGATGTGGAATCAACCTAAGTGTCCATCAGTGGATGAATGGATAAAGAAAATATGGTATGTATGCACAATGAAATATTATTCAGCCATAAAAATAAGGAGATCCTGTCATTTGCAGCAACATGGATGGAACTGGAGGACATTGTATTAGGTGAAATAAGCTAGACACAGAAAGACAAATATACGTATTCTCACTTATATGTGGGAGCTAAAGAAAATTTGATTTCATGGAAGTAGAGAGTAGAGTGATGATTACCAGAGACTGAGAAGTGTGGGAGATGGGGAGCCTAAAGAGGGGTTTTTTAAGGGGTACAAAAATACAGTTAGATAGTAGGAATAACACCTAGTAGTCAGTAGCACAATACAGCAACTATAGTTAACAATCATTTATCGTACATTTCAAAATAACTAGGGGAGTAGATTTGGAATGTTCCCAATACAAAGAAATGATAAACGTTTGAGGTGATGGATATCTCAGTTACCCTGATGAGATTATACAAGATCATACCCTGATGAGATCATTATATATCATATACATGTATCAAAATATCACATGTAACCCATGAATATATACAACAAATATGTATCCATAAAAATTAAAAATTAAAGGTAAATCTAAGCATGCTTCTTAAAAAACAAAACACAACGAAAAGCAAAATAATAATGGAAATTCTAACCAGCTCAGTAAAGAAAGAAAAGCAATACAGATCAGAAAGGAAGAAATAAAACTCACTATTTCCAGATGTCACGATAGTGTATGTAGAAATTCCCAAAAATCTACAAAAAAATAAAATGTCCTAGAACTAATAAGTGAGTTTAGCAGGTCACAGGGTACAAGATCAACTTACCCATATCAATTTTATTTCTATATCCTAGCAATGAGCATGTGGAAATTAAAAATAGAATACTGGGCTGGGCACAGTGGCTCACACTTGTAATCCCAGCACTTTGGGAGGCTGAGGCGGGAGCAATCACTTCAGCTCAGGAGTTCGAAACCAGCCTAGGCAACATAAGGAGACCACATCTCTACAAAAATTCAAATAATTAACTGGGCATGGTGTCACGCACCTATGGTCCCAGCTACTTGGGAGGCTGAAGTGGGAGGATTGCTTGAGCCCAAAAGTTGAAGGCTGCAGTGAGCCATGATCGCACCATTGCACTTCAGCCTCGGCAACAGAACAAGGCCCTGCCAGAAAAACAAAGAAGAAGAGAAAAAGAAAAGAATACAATGACTCAAAAAAAAAAAAAAAACCAAAAACAACAAAAAAAAAAACCACAAGGTGAAATACGTGTAAATTAACAAAACATATACAATATTTCTATACTAAAAACTAGAACATGTTAGTGAAGAAATTAAAGAAGAGCAAAATAAATGGAGAAGCACATATCGTCACATTCATGGATTGTAAGAATCAACGTAAGAAAAGATTAATTTTCCCTAAATTGATACACAGTTTAAGTGCAGTTCCTATCAAAATCCCCGCAGGATGTTTTCTAGATATAAATAAGATTATTCCAAAATATATGGAAAGACAAAAGAACCAGAATAATACATAAAATAATTTTGAGAAAGAAAGATAAAGTGGGAGAAATCATTCTATTCAATTTTAAGACTACTGACTATTGTAATCAAGACTGTGGGATTTGGTAGATGAACAGACACAGAACAATAGACTAGAACAGAGAACTCAGAAATTGCCTCACAAATATGCCAGCTGATTTTCGACAAAGGTGCAAAAACAATTCAAAGGAAGGAGGATCACCCTTTAATTACCCTGCACTGGCCTGACTGGATATCCATAGCTCTGACACCCGCTCCCCCCGCCCCCTCCCCGCTGCCAAATGAACTTCAGCCTAAACCTCACACCTAATTAAAAGTTAAACTCAAATGGATGACAGACATCAACGTAAAAATTAAAACCATAAAACTTTTAGAAGATATTGTAGGAGAAAATCGTGAGGTATACTAGGGCTTGTTGAAGAGTTCTTAGAAATGACATAAAACCCACAATCCATAAAAGGAAAAAAAAAAAAACCAATAAATTGAATTTCTTCAAAATTTCCCCTGCAAAAGTCTCTGCAAACTGGGAGAAAGTACTTGCAAACCATATATATGACAAAAGACTCGTACATAAAATATACGAACTCTCAATATTCAACAGTAAAAGAGAAAAGAAAGAAAACAATGCAATTAAGGGTAATGGGGGGCTGGAAAGGAGGTGGGGATGGTTAGTGGGTACAAAAGTACTTAGAAAGAATGGATAAGACCTACTACTTGATAGCACAATAGGATAACTATAGTTAATTGCACATTTTAAAGTAACTTATAGTGTAATTGGGTTGTTTGTAACTCAAAGGATAAATGCTTGAGGGGATGGATTCTCAATGATGTGCTTATTTTACGTTGCATTCCTGTGTCAAAACATCTCATGTACCCCATGAATATATATACTTACTATGTACCCACAGGCTTTTTTAAATTAAAAAATAGGTAAAAGGCATGAAGAGGCATTTAATCAAAGAGGATATATGGATGGCAAATAAGCACATGTAAAGATGTTCAACATCATTAGCCATTAGGGAAATGCAAATTAAAACCACAGTAAGATATTACTAAACACCTGTGGCCAAAATATACTGACACCAGCAGATGCTGGCAAGGATTTGGAGAAACTGTATCCTTCACACATTGCTGGTGGGAATGTCAAATGGTATGATCACTCTGGGAAAGTTTGGTAATTTCTTGTAAAACTAACATGCACTTACTATATGACCCAACAATTGCACTCTTGGGTACTTATCCCAGAGAAATGGGAACTACACAGATACTTGTACACAAATGTGTATAGCAGCTTCATTCACAGTAGCCCCAAACTGGAAATGACCCAGATATCTTTCAGTGGGTGAATGGTTAAACCAACTGTTGTAGCACCTCTATACCATGTAATAGTACTCAACAGTAAAATGAGAAACTCTGATACACAAGACAACTGGGATGGATCTCACAGGCATTATGCTGAGTGTGAAAAAAGCCAATCTCAAAATGTGACACATTGTATGATTACATTTTCATGACTTCTTGAAATGATAAAATTATAGAGATGGTTAGGGATGGGGGTTGTGGAGGAGGGTTGGTTGTGACTATAATGGGGTAGTATGAGGGAAACGTTTGTGGTGATGAAATAGTTCTGTGTCTTGATTGCTGTGGTGTTTGTAGAGACTTCCACATGTGATAAGGTGATAGAGAACTATATACACATTGTACCAATGTCAGTGTCTTGGTTTTGATTTTGTACTGCAGTTACATAGATGTAACCATTGGGGAAGCAGATAAAGAGTACATAGAACCTCACTGTACTATCTTCGCAATTCCCCGTGTATCTGTAATTATTTCAAAATAAAAAGTTTTAAAAGTTTTTTAAAAACAGAATTAATAAAATATTACCGAAAAGCAGTAGGGCACCAGTTATATTTCAAAAATCATGCCATAGGGCCGGGTGTGGTGGCTCACACCTATAATCCTAACACTTTGGGAGGCCGAGGTGGGTGGATCACCTGAGGTCAGGAGTTCGACACCAGCCTGGCCAACATGGTGAAACCCCATCTCTACTAAAAATAGAAAAATTATCCAGGTGCCTGTAATCCCAGCTACTCGGGAGGCTCTAGCAGGAGAATCACTTGAATCTGGGAGGCGGAGGTTGCAGTGAGCCAAGATCACGCCATTGCACTCCAGCCTGAGTGAAAGATTGAGACTCTGTCTTAAAAAAAAAAAAATCATGCCATATGTATTAGCTGGTTGGATACCATTGCTGCTGCTACTGAACATGGACCCTGGATGTTAGCCCCGCTGCTAATGCTGCCCCTAGAAACTGGATTTTCTTGTGGCTGCTGCTCCCACCACCACAGCTATGGCGATGAATTCCATCACTGCATATTTGAATCACTCCTTTGAGACAAAGTGTTAGGTCTAAGTCATAACTGTGCAGTGAAAGGGTTGACTCAGCAGGTCTGCAATGTTTAAACCCTGTGCTTTCCAAAAAAAAGGTCTTTTGCAAAGAATGCTTTGGCTCTTGACCAGCTCTTGGGAGATAATCTGTAAGCCCTTGGAGTATCTTGCCTGATCAGAGTGTCTTTGTTTACTGTGACCTTGGCCCACACTGGATAGTTTATGCTAACAGTGTGATTTGTGGTGTGAGCCTTGGGCTGAGAGATACTAGTTTAACCTCTGCATGGGCTAGAGACTGAATAAGGTCAGCCACACAGGTGCTCCCGGCCTATCTGACTGAACCCCAAAAACAACTCTGGGCACCAAGGCTTGGGTAAACTTCCTTGGTTGACAGTATGTCATACATATTAAACGCATCATTGTTGGGGGAATTAAGCACTGGTCATACAACTCCATTGGGAGAGTACAACTGGAAAGTTGTGCCTGGTCTCTCCTGAATTTTTCCCTATGCACTTTTTACTTTTGCTGATTTGAATCTGTATCCTTTCACTGTAATAAACAATAGCCATAACAATTTTTCTGAGTTATCCGAGTCCTTCTAGCAAATCATTGAATCTGAGGATGGCCTTCAGGAGCTTGCTACACTGGTAAATCCTAGATCACATTCTCTTAGCTGCCAACGGCATGTGAAGAAGTGAATATCTGGCCTTTGTGGCTTTTACAGTTGGAACTGTTACGCAAGAATATATATGACCTTACTAAAACGTTAAAAATCGAAATACGTCTGGCCCCAAGGGTTTTCAGTAAGGATCTATAAAGCTATATAAAGAACTCCTAAAAGTCAGTAAGACAGACAACCCAGATGAAACCCAGATGAAAAACAGGTAAAAGACATAAGCATATTACAAAATAAATCTAATATGTTCATTTATGTATAAAAATGTGTTCTACCACATTGCTTATCAGAAATATAAATTAAAACCATAAGGAGATACCAATAAATACACATAAGATTGGCAAAAAAAAAATGATAAAGTCTTGTAGCATATGTCTGTCTTACTCCTGGGCTTCTGGTGTCACGGAAATAAAGACAAACATTCATTATTAAAGTATAAGAATATATGTACAAGTATTTTTATTGCAATGTTGTTGTATGTGCCATGCTCCCCACAAAAATCCTGAAACTAAAATGGATTCCATCCATGGGGGAATGGTTGAATACATTGTGGTACATTCTTACCATGAAATATTATGCAGTCATTTAAAAGAACAAATCAGAGGTAGACTGTTGTCAAATAAGATAATTCAGACACATAAAAGTTCATGTAATCTTAAATTTGTAAAAATAAAACATTTTTGAGTATGGAGGGATATCAAATGGTGTTAAAAACAAGTGTTTGACAGGAGAAGGTAGAATTGAAAGAAAGTGGGAAGCAGTAAGGAAAAGAATGAAGTTTAAGGTCTGGCGTATATAACACATCATTTATGTAACAATATATATGTGTGTAAAGTATGAAAAGGTAGCACCAAATCTAAGCAATTGTCCAAGGTGATGAGATTTAGAGTGATGTTTATTTAATTTCTAAAATATTTAGGCAGTGTTTGAATGTATAGTGATTAATATGCATTATTTGTATAATGAGGAAAAATAAGTGAATTGATCACAGGAAAAATTGCCTCTCAGGTTTCTTGCTTTAGCAATGGGATGGAGAGTGATTCATTCATTTAACAAATATTTATTGAGGATATAAAAATGTGCCAGGCATGGTTCTAGGTGCTGGGGAAACAACAATGAATAAAACAAAAATCTATCTCCCTAAGAGGTTTACACTCTAAATGGGAGAGAAAAGCATAACTAGAGGAGAAACACTGTGTTGGTGGGAAGGAGGAGGTGTATGAAGGAATTGATTTGGGACCTGTTAATTTAGAGAATACTGAGAGATATCCATTTGGAGAAGTGAGGTAGGTAGTTACTATGGATCTGGAATTCACAGGGCAAGTTATAACTGAAGATACAGATATGGAAACAGCATAGAAAATTGTGTTTCCGACCTCCTTTCCTGAGTCTGATCACGTCTCACTGCAGACACTTTACAGAGGAAGTGCTGAGGAAAAACAGGCAGCTGACAGAGGAGGTTGCTATGCAACAGATTAGGAAAGTCATCCAGCCAGGCAGAACTGATGTTGGCCCTTGGGGACCAAATGCTGCAGTCCTTCCTAGCATTAGCTTCCTTTCATGTGCAGGCTTCTGGCATGAGTTGATGCCAGAACAAATGTGAACTGCACAAAGATCTGTCTTGAATTTTGGAAATGTACCAGTTTAATTTGAGTCACCTCACATCTGTATTTAATTTTCTGCCTTTTTGAGTTTCTCCAGTTATCCTGGAAGCATAGCAGCGTGTGTGTTCTTGGGTAGGACCCACTTGCTGTGCATTCCACTTTGCACATTGAGAAACCGGGCTCAGAGAATTGAGTGACCTGAGCGGGCTCACACAGCTGGAGACAGACAGGCTGGGCACTCCATCCCTGGAATTCTGAAGCCCAGCCCAGTTTCTCTCCGTAAGACCACAGCTGCCCCAGACCCCAGCCCTGAAAGGAACCAGGGCTTGCCATGGCTCAGACACACAGGTCTGATTGTCCTGGCTGCTCCAGTGGGCACCAGAAGGCCTCAGGGACAGTGTGATTGTATCCCTGATAAGGAAGAGGCCTGACGTTCTGAGCACAGAGTGGACCCCAAGGAGCAATTTCCACACCTGGATGGACCCACATAGGGCAGGGGGGAGGGTGGGGGCCTCTGCTTGTGTCCTCCTGAATGCAGAGCATGAGCTTGGGCCTCCTAGAACACAAACTTTGCTTGTTTAGGACAAATGGGGTGCCGTGGTCTGTTGCTCTAATGGAGGAGGGAGGGGTACCCTTAGTCCCCAGGGCAGCATGAGCAGAACGTGGGTTTTGGAGTCAGGAAGACCCAGACCCAAATTTTGCATTTTGTTTTCTGGCTCTGTGGCCTTGTCTAGTTTATGCAATGTATATGTGCCTCATCTTCCTGATCTGTAAAATGAGGGTGCTGACATTCACCTCCCAGGGCTGCTGTGACGGGAAGACAAGCCCCAGCACAAATCCTGCTGTGATGTACAAGCTGTGCCCTTCCCTCCTTTCCTCCCCCAACACACACAAATGAGTCCATCACCGGAGCTGCATAAAGAACAGGGAAGAAACTAACGTTCTTTCTGCGTCTGGGAGCTTGTGGGGGCGGGCAGGGAGTGGGGGAGAAATCATGGAGTCACGTGGCAGCCACAGACTTACTACTACTACTTGGTTAGCTCCAATAGTGTATCCTCTCAGGCCATTCCGTTTCCTCAGCGGAGGTCTAACACTTGTTGCAATTAGAGACCCCACACAGAGACCTAAGCGTGCTGGGCAAGGGGGTGGAGATGCAAGCCGACCTGACAGGAGGGGCCTTGAGTAGGGGAGGGACGGAATAGAGACGCATTGCGGAAAAGGTAGGGGGCCGGTGTGTGGGGCAAGGGGTGTGACCAAGAGGCACAGCGCATCTGTTGGGGGAGGGGGCGTAGAGGAAGGGGAGGTGCTGTTGTATAGTGTCGACCTGGTTGGTGGTGGGGTGGTGTGTTGGCAAAGGGGGCGGGGCCGCCTTCCAGCGCACATGCGCATCATGGTCTCCAGGACGAAGCTTTTGTTGGGAAAGCAGGCGGGACTGACTTTGGCTCTTCAGTGTTTGCGCATGCGCGTAACGTCCTGAGGCGGTGGGTGGTATATTAGGCGAAGAGGCGGGGTCGCCCAAGCTGCCGCGCTGGCATTTTCTCCTGGACAAGGAGAGAGTGCGGCTGCTGAGAGCCGAGCCCAGCAATCCCGATCCTCTGAGTCGTGAAGAAGGGAGGCAGCGAGGGGGTTGGGGTTGGGGCCTGAGGCAAGGTGAGAATTAGCCCCCAGACAGGGCATCTGCCCCCTGGTGCGGGCCCCCATTTTTGTTTTATCCCGATCCCTTCACCCTGGATTCTGAATCCCTTTCCACCCCCCAAGCCCCAATTCACATGCCCCTCCCGATCCTTCCTGATTCAAAACCCCTGTCCGATCCCTCCCATCGTTCGAAATCCTCAGATTCCTTGACCTCGATCTGTACTGTTAGATGATTCCTCCTGACTCAAAACCTCCATGCAACTTCCCAAATGCGAATCCCAACCCAACCGCACCCCTCCCCCGCGAATTCAGAACTCATCTGCTTCCCAAACCCCGATTTGAAGCATCTCCCTGTCAGTAGCTTCTCGGGGTTCAGAACCTGCATCTGGACGCCCATTCACTTTTCCCGCTCCGATCCGTTCCTCCTCACATTCACCTTATCCGCCCGCACAATCAGACCACAGTCATCCCCCTCCCAATTCGGTCCTTCGTATTTGCCCTCTGTAGTATAACGGCCTGCCCCTCTCCCACAGCCCCCAGGCTCCGCTCTTGCCAGAGGGACAGGAGCCATGGCTCAGAAAATGGACTGTGGTGCGGGCCTCCTCGGCTTCCAGGTGAGATCTCCACTCCCCACCCCAGCATTTCCCCAGCCGACAGTCACCCCTCCCCGCGGGCCTCTTTGGTTTCCCAAACGCCGGGATCCGGTTTGGCCCTCTTTAGTGACTAGACTCCGTGGGCCTTTCGAATTCTCATCGTTTATCGAAGGGGGGGAGGGGCGTCTCTTTTCAGCCATCAGTCCCTGCTCAGAGAGAGGGGAGACCCTGTTAGTAGTCAGGGCAATCTGCCCAGAGAATGCGGGGTGGGTAAGGAACCATTTTTTTTTTCCAGAGTCCTGACGCTTGTAGAGCAGTCTGTCACCCCCTCCCCCAGCCTCCTGCCTCCACCCTCCCTCTCTCTGCATTCCCCACTCTGTGCGACCCCCCTTATTCTCAACTCCGCGATCCTCCTCCTGTCCTGAGCTGCTGCTGCACGCCTCTCAGAGCGTCCCTGGCTCCTGTTCCTGCCCACTCTCTGCACACCTCCCCACCCCTCATTTTGCCCCTGCCCTACTCCATCCCTGCCACATGTTTAGTACCCGCCCCGCCCCCTATCACCCCTTGCGGGCCCCCTAGATCTCTGCCTCAGCCCCCCTGTTTTTGCACCCACCACCCGCCTGCAGCTCCCCTGTTGCGCTGCCACCCGGGCTCCCTATTCCCACCCCACCTCCTGCCTCAGAGGCCCAGAGATTTAATTTTTCCCCTCCTGTGTTTGCAGGCTGAGGCCTCTGTAGAAGACAGCGCCTTGCTTATGCAGACCTTGATGGAGGCCATCCAGATCTCAGAGGCTCCACCTACTAACCAGGCCACTGCAGCTGCTAGTCCCCAGAGTTCACAGCCCCCAACTGCCAATGAGATGGCTGACATTCAGGTTTCAGCAGCTGCCGCTAGGCCTAAGTCAGCCTTTAAAGTCCAGAATGCCACCACAAAAGGCCCAAATGGTGTCTATGATTTCTCTCAGGCTCATAATGCCAAGGACGTGCCCAACACGCAGCCCAAGGCAGCCGTTAAGTCCCAAAATGCCACCCCAAAGGGTCCAAATGCTGCCTATGATTTTTCCCAGGCAGCAACCACTGGTGAGTTAGCTGCTAACAAGTCTGAGATGGCCTTTAAGGCCCAGAATGCCACTACTAAAGTGGGCCCAAATGCCACCTACAATTTCTCTCAGTCTCTCAATGCCAATGACCTGGCCAACAGCAGGCCTAAGACCCCCTTCAAGGCTTGGAATGATACCACTAAGTCCCCAACAGCTGATACCCAGACCCAGAATGTAAATCAGGCCAAAATGGCCACTTCCCAGGCTGACATAGAGACCGACCCAGGTATCTCTGAATCTGACGGTGCAACTGCACAGACATCAGCAGATGGTTCCCAGGCTCAGAATCTGGAGTCCCGGACAATAATTCGGGGCAAGAGGACCCGCAAGGTGAGATCCCTGCTAGCTTCACTTTGCTTTGGGGCTCTCTCCTTTCTTCTCTGAGGGTGTTCGTTTGTTCAAAACAATGTATGTAACTGTATTCAGCTAGGCTATAGGCCATTTGAAGAGAATGTTTATTCCTGTCCTCCGGGTGTTCACAAACTGATGGGGAGATAATACATGGGCACAAATAATATATACAACCTGTATGTAATTCAGTTTACATTGTGTTAGTAACTACCGTGTGTTAAGCCTTGAGCTAGGCACATTCACACAGGTTGTCTCATAAAATCTTAAAGGCACCTCCTACCAGGTAGGGATCATAGTCCCAATTTTACAGAGAAGGAAATTAAGTGGCAGAGAAGTGAAGTGACTTGAGTGATTTGTTCAGGGTGGTACAGACAGAGCCAGTGGTGGACATAGGAAGAGGAGAAGCCTCAGTCCCCATCTTTGGTTTGTTCCTGACCTGGTTCGGAGATGAAACTCCTGCCTGGAAGACAGTGAAAGACAAATCCAGGACTCAGGGTGACCAATGGCTAGTGGGTCAGGCTGTCACTACAGGTGAGGGTTTAGAGGGCATTCCTGGAATAGATAAGGTAAGGACACAGAACCCACTGGTGATTCTGAACTTTTCTTCTCTCTGATGATACAGATTAATAACTTGAATGTTGAAGAGAACAGCAGTGGGGATCAGAGGCGGGCCCCACTGGCTGCAGGGACCTGGAGGTCTGCACCAGTTCCAGTGACCACTCAGAACCCACCTGGCGCACCCCCCAACGTGCTCTGGCAGACGCCGTTGGCTTGGCAGAACCCCTCAGGCTGGCAAAACCAGACAGCCAGGCAGACCCCACCAGCACGTCAGAGCCCTCCAGCTAGGCAGACCCCACCAGCCTGGCAGAACCCAGTTGCTTGGCAGAACCCAGTGATCTGGCCAAACCCAGTAATCTGGCAGAACCCAGTGATCTGGCCAAACCCCATTGTCTGGCCTGGCCCTGTTGTCTGGCCGAATCCACTGGCCTGGCAGAATCCACCTGGATGGCAGACCCCACCTGGATGGCAGACCCCACCAGGCTGGCAGGGTCCTCCAGACTGGCAAGGTCCTCCTGACTGGCCGCTACCACCCGACTGGCCACTGCCACCCGATTGGCCACTTCCCACTGACTGGCCACTACCACCTGACTGGATCCCCGCTGATTGGCCAATTCCACCTGATTGGCAGAACCTGCGCCCCTCGCCTAACCTGCGCCCTTCCCCCAATTCGCGTGCCTCACAGAACCCGGGTGCTGCACAGCCCCGAGATGTGGCCCTTCTTCAGGAAAGAGTAAGAGCTGTAACTCCCCAGTCACTTTTCCCCTCTCTTGCTCTTTTCTTTGTCACCCTCTCATCTATAATTCAACCAAGATTTTTTGTAAATATCTTATAAGTTTAATGATTTCCTTTTTCCCTCCCAGGCAAATAAGTTGGTCAAGTATTTGATGCTTAAGGACTACACAAAGGTGCCCATCAAGCGCTCAGGTAGGCATCCGTGTCCCCTCCCCAAGCTCTACCCTTCCCTTCACTCCATGCTCTGTTGGTGTTCTTCTGCTTGTATGACCCTTCCCCTTCTGTCCCCTCCTTTCCATGGTTGGCTCTTTTCACCCTTGAGGACCTTGACTGTGCTACCCACAGCAGGGCTGGCAAAGGGACTGCTGCTCTGTGGCCTCCGCTTGGCTCAGATGGCTCCCTCCTCTCTCCTACAGAAATGCTGAGAGATATCATCCGTGAATACACTGATGTTTATCCAGAAATCATTGAACGTGCATGCTTTGTCCTAGAGAAGGTGAGAAGGCAGCCCTGGGGGACAGGAATAATGGGGAAAGTTGATTTAAAAGATTCATGGGGTTCCTATTGGGAGTTTAGGGCAAGTCTCAGGGAGGTGAGTGTCTGCCTATGGGTAGCTTATGCTAGATGTTGTAATTTCATGGTCTGTTTTCTTGTCCCTGTAGAAATTTGGGATTCAGCTGAAAGAAATTGACAAAGAAGAACACCTGTATATTCTCATCAGTACCCCCGAGTCCCTGGCTGGCATACTGGGAACGTAAGATGGGAAAGAAAGTGGAACATGGCCTTTCTCAGTGGTGCTTTTTTTCCAGGAGTTTCACATAGATCAGGGTCCAGGGTTCAGGGTCACATAGCAGGTCATGGGCAGAGCTGGGGTATAATTCTCCCCTAGCTGAGGAATATTGGGGAGGCTAGATGGGTAAGCTGGTTGGGGTCTCTCATGCAAATGGCTGCTGAAAATACATTCTTTCTATATTCCCTTAGGACCAAAGACACACCCAAGCTCGGTCTCCTCTTGGTGATTCTGGGTGTCATCTTCATGAATGGCAACCGTGCCAGTGAGGGTGAGTGACTGGACCTGCAGCTGGGGGTTGGCCACAGCCTGATTTCCATGCTTATTTTCCGTCCCTTGTCTCCCCTTGCCTCCCATTGCAGCTGTCCTCTGGGAGGCACTACGCAAGATGGGACTGCGTCCTGGGTATGATTGGGCTCTCTCATCTCTTACCCGTTTGTACCATCCTTTGGCAACAGTGGATGGTCCCAGGATTGCATTAACCTGGGGGTCTGGAGGGTTTGGTTTGGGGATGTTCAGAGCCCAAAGATGTAACCTGGTTGGATGGGGGAACAGTTCTGAACTCTCTGCCTCTTTTCTCATCTCTGACCTCTGTTCTGGAAAGCTCTTTGGGCATAGTAATAGCCTCTGATTGTGGATTTCCTTTTTTTACCTTCAGGGTGAGACATCCCCTCCTTGGAGATCTAAGGAAACTTCTCACCTACGAGTTTGTAAAGCAAAAGTAAGTGATGCCTAAGGGGCTTTTCCTGCTCCCTATGATTCTGCCTGTGTGCTGGTCAGCTTTAGAAAGCCCTTCCTGGACAGGTACAATGGCTCACGCCTGTAATCCCAGCACTTTGGGAGGCTCAGGTGGGCAGATCCCTTGAGCCCAGGAATTCAAGACCAGCCTGGGAAACATGACGAAACCCCATCTCTACAAAAAATACAAAAATTAGCCAGGCGTGGTGACATGCACCTGTAGTCCCAGCTACTTGGGAGGCTGAGGTAGGGGAGAATCATCTGAGCCCAGGAAGTTGAGGCTGCAGTGAGTTGTGATTATGCCAACTGCACTCCAACCTGGGCAACAGAGCGAGACCCTGTCTCAAAAAAATAAAATAAAATAAAGCCCTTCTCAAGCTCATTTCTTACACTGTACCTGTGCATATGTGTTTCTGTGCGTACAGAAACGTGTGTCCTCAGGAGTATTTATTGCATATACTCCTCGTGATTAGATTCTTTCTTTTCTTTTCTTTCCTTTTCTCTTCTCTTCTCTTCTCTTTTCTCTTCTCTTCTCTTCTCTTCTTCTTTTCTTCGAGATGGAGTTTCACTCTTGTTGCCCAGGCTGGAGTTCAATGGCATGATCTTGGCTCACTGCAACCTCTGCCTCCTGGGTTCAAGCGATTCTCCTGCTTCAGCCTCCCGAGTAGCTGGGATTACAGCCATGCACCACCACGCCCAGCTAATTTTGTCTTCTTAGTAGAGATGGAGTTTCTGCATGTTAGACCGGTCTCGAACTCCCGACCTCAAGTGATGCTCCTGCCTTGGCCTCCAAAAGTGCTGGGATTAAGGCGTGGGCCACTGTACCCGGCGAATTCTTTTGTTTGCTTTTTTCGAGACTGAGTCTCACTCTATTGCCCATGCTGGAGTGCAGTGGCGCAATCTTGGCTCGCTTGAACTTCCACCTCCTAGGTTCAAGCAATTCTTGTGCCTCAGCCTCCTGAGTAACTGGGACTTCAGGTGCCTGCCACCATGCCCGGCTGTTTTTGTATTTTTAGTAGAGATGGGACTTCACCATGTTGGCCAGGCTGGTCTCAAACTCCTGACCTCAAGCAATTCACCCACCTCTGCCTCCGAAAGTGCTGGGGTTACAGGTGTGAGCCACCATGTCCAGCCAGAATTCTTCTAATTTTTCTACTTTTCTAAGTAGTTGTCTTGCAAGTGAAGCCCATCCACCATCCCCACAGTAGACATTCCCAAGGCTGGGCCAGGCTGACACTTTTGCACTACACTGTAATCATTTCAATGGACTTCTGTGGCTCACTGACAAGATTACAAGAATCTGGAGCTAGAGCTGAGGCAGAAGGAGTGAAATGAAATGTTGTCCTTTCTGTGACCCTATACAAGCGTCGCCTGCAGCTCTAAGTGAGTGCTTAGTGTTCTGGTGCAGGAATTCAAGGCTTGATGATTAAGGGGTAAATACCCTGATGGTGTTCAGGAATGAGCCCGAGGGGGAGTTGCTATTTGAAATCTGATGTTAAAAAATGTAGGATTATTTTTCATTACTGGACTACCATTCTGCCCGGGTAGGTAGACACAAAGACTGTTTTGCTCTTTCAGATACCTGGACTACAGACGAGTGCCCAACAGCAACCCCCCAGAGTATGAGTTCCTCTGGGGCCTCCGTTCCTACCATGAGACTAGCAAGATGAAAGTGCTGAGATTCATTGCAGAGGTAATGTGCCAACCAGCATTGATAGGTCAAGGGATGAAGTATCGCTGGCTGGGAAAGGTCCAGGGTAGGAATGAGATCCTAGGTATGGCACGTGGTAGGTGCTGCATTGCTGGTGGTATTTGTTGTTGTTGTTAGGTAAACTTAACATGCATTAGGTGCTAACATATGTTAATATATTAGCTAATACAATTATGAGTTTTTTTTTTTTTTTTAGGTTTTTAAAGTATTTTTATTTTTTCCCAACTTTACTAAAGTATAATTGACAAAAATTGTATATATTTATGGTGTACAATGTAATTTTTAAGTATTTTGTTTTGTTTTATTTATTTATTTTCTCCTGAGATGGAGTTTTGCTGTGTTGCCCAGCCTAGAGTGCAGTGGCGCGATTTTGGCTCACTGAAACCTCTGCCTCCCGGGTTCAAGCGATTCTTGTGCCTCAGCCTCCCAAGTATCTGAGATTACAGGCACGTGCCACCACCATGCCTGGCTAAATTTTTATTTTTCTATTAGAGACAGGGTTTTGCCATGTTAGCCAGGCTGGTCTCGATCTCCTGACCTCAAGTGATCTGCCTGCCTCAGCCTCCCGAAGTGTTGGGGTTACAGGCGTGAACCACTGTACCCAGCACATTCATTTATTTTTAATTGACTAATAAAAAGTATATATATTTATAGGGCACAGTATGATGTTTTGATAATACATGTCATGTACATTGCGGAATGATTACATCAAGCTAGTTAACTCTCCATAGCTTCATATACTTGACATTTTTTTTTTTGTGATGAGAACATTTAAAATGTACTCTTTTAGCAATTTTAAATAAACAACATATTATTATTAACTATAGTCATCATGCTATATGGTCAATCTCCAGAATATACTCTTCCTATCTAACTGAAATTTTGTACCTTTTAACCAATATTTCCCCATCCCTCCTGACCCCAGGCCCTGGAAACTATCATTCTACTCTCTGTTTCTATGAGTTAGACCTTTTTAGATTCCATGTATAAGTGAAGTCATGCAGTATTTGTCTTTCTGTGTCTGACTTACTTCACTTAGCATAATGTCATCCAGCATCATCCATGTTGTTGCAAATGGCAGAATTTCCTTCTTTTTAAAGGCTGAATAGTATTCCACTGTGTGTGTGTGTATCACATTTTCCTTATCCATTCATCCATTGATGGACACGTAGGTTGATTCCGTATCTTGGCTATTGTAAATAGATTTTGTTTTGTTTTCTATTCCTCATCTCAGGTTCAGAAAAGAGACCCTCGTGACTGGACTGCACAGTTCATGGAGGCTGCAGATGAGGCCTTGGATGCTCTGGATGCTGCTGCAGCTGAGGCCGAAGCCCGGGCTGAAGCAAGAACCCGCATGGGAATTGGAGATGAGGCTGTGTCTGGGCCCTGGAGCTGGGATGATATTGAGTTTGAGCTGCTGACCTGGGATGAGGAAGGAGATTTTGGAGATCCCTGGTCCAGAATTCCATTTACCTTCTGGGCCAGATACCACCAGAACGCCCGCTCCAGATTTCCTCAGACCTTTGCTGGTCCCATTATTGGTCCTGGTGGTACAGCCAGTGCCAACTTTGCTGCCAACTTTGGTGCCATTGGTTTCTTCTGGGTTGAGTGAGATGTTGGGTAGGTACATCACTTTGGATTGGGCAGTTAGGGTCTCTGGGGGATATAGGGTCCATGGGATTGTATTTATGTGCATGAGCTAGGGGTCTTAGGAAACTCATTGTAGGGAGGTGAGGAAAGTATGGGGCAGCACTCTTTGGTGTGTATATTCCTTATTATTTGATATATATCATTGATGTTTTTACTTTTTTTTCTTATGTTCACAGATATTGCTATCAATCGCAATAGTCTTTCCCCTGTGTGAGGCTGAAGCCTCAGATTCCTTCTAAACACAGCTATCTAGAGAGCCACATCCTGTTGACTGAAAGTGGCATGCAAGATAAATTTATTTGCTGTTCCTTGTCTACTGCTTTTTTTCCCCTTGTGTGCTGTCAAGTTTTGGTATCAGAAATAAACATTGAAATTGCAAAGTGAATTAGATGTGCTCTCTGCTTCTTTTTTTCCCTATATTTGGGGAGCGAGCAACATGTTTATGTGGGAGAGACAGGACCTCGGCTCTAGTTTGAAGGGGGTAGATCAGCTTTCAGCAGGTGGAAATATGGGAAGATCCAGCTACTGGATTGGGATACAAAGGCAGTATCAATGAACACGAGACCCAAGAACTTGTATAGTTTATTCAATAAATATCACTTAAGTGATTCTCATGTGACAGATATGCTGCTAGGTGTCCTGGAGTGACATTGCGAGAATTGCATAGTGAGAGAGGGTATAGGTGCTCAGACAGTTGCACTTAAGAACACAGCGGAGGTGGAACTCCAGGTGATGATAAAGTCCAGAGAGTAGGTAGTTGAAAGGGACAGAAGGTGACTATTCTGGAGATAAGGGGTCCACGGCCTGTGATTCTAGGGTGTTGGTTATACAACCCATGTGGAAAGTGAAATAACTCCAGGAGGGCAGCAGGAGTAGGAGCAGAGAACACTATGAGTTAGATGCCAGAGTCTCCTCTGTGAGAAGGAAGATATACCCCTAGTCACATTGCTCATAAAGGGATGGGCTCACGGGCATTCCTCCCCATCTCTGGAAATGCTGCCCTGGAGCCTGTCCCTCTAGGAGACCCTCACAATCTTCCCGCTTGCACAAGACCGGGGCTGCCTCATCAAGACAGGATCATATGGACAGTGAAGGAGGCTTCACAATGCCCTCTTCTCTCCTACAGGGAGAAAGAGAAGCCTTTGTTACCTCAAGAACAAGAATTACAAAGTAAGACAAAGCTCCATGTTCAGCCTTTGACTGTGACTGTGAGCAGGAACTTGGCTTGAGCTGCCGAGTTCCATGCTGGAAGCTAGGCTCTCCCACTGAGGACAAAATTAGGCCTAGGCCATAACTTCCTTAGGTGCTTGGTGGTATCCGGACATGTGAACAAGGGCAGAGACAGGAGCTCCTGGGGCAGAAAAAGGAGCAAAGGCAATTTGGCCTCCTGGGAAGGGTTTGGTAGTGGGCAGGGACGGTGTCCACTGCTTCCTTAAGTTCCTGAGTGATGTCCACATTCTGAGGAGAGAGCCCAGGATAAATAGGAAGGAGACAGCAGTGCAGGGCCCCAGTGCCTCCCCTGCCTCTTGTCCTCATTGCCAGGCTCCCCTCTTTCAGCCAGGCCTGGATCCTGACCCTCAGGTAGGCCTGGGGGAAATCTTAGCCTGAGGCCTTTTTGGCAGGGATTGCGCCAGCCCTGCATCTCCATGATGAGATCTGGGCTGTAGTTCCTGCATTTCTGGATGGTGGTTTTTCCACCTTTTGATGCAAAACAGCCAGACTCGGTGGGGTTTGTGCAGCCTTTCTGTGAAGGTGCTTCCACCATGTGCTGTGTCCAGAGCCAGCTTGGGCAAGAGTCCCCCACCTACCTCAGCCTTCTCCTGGTGTGTGTTTACAGCCTCCACATTCAGGTGGATGGACTCCACCTTGCAGCCTTGGAAAAGAACAATCCATCTGTCCATAAGCCCCCAAGGTAGGCACAGGTCTTCCATAAGGTATCACCTCCCCCCAATCACCACCCACACCCCTAGCTTCATACTATGTACAGATCATGACTTGCCTGGGGAATTTAGACAGCAGTGTGATGTGTGGGGAAGACACCAGGCCTAAGAGGCAGCCAACAGGGCATCCTGTCACCTCTGCCCCTAATAGTCTTAGTTCTGTGAGCTTCAGTTGCTCATTTGTAAATGGGGATGGAGATGAGAGATGAACTCTGGCTGCCCACAGCTCTCGAGGTCTGCAGGACAGCAGTCTCATCTATGTATTATTGATGTAGCTCTGCGGATCCTCCAAGCCGTGTTAGGTGGTGAAGAGGTGGAAGAGTCCTGGGGCCACTGCCTTGGGCGATCAGTGCCAGGCAAAGTTTATCTGGAGGACAGTGTGGTTGTGGCAACACCAGGAGTATGGAAGGTCACGTGGGAGTTCTAGGGAACCTGAAGACGGAGGAGGGTGCATCACTGGGGCTTGGGGCTGACAGAGGGGGCCTAATGCCTGTGGAAGCTCCCTTAGCTTCATCCCTGTGGACTGCACCTTACTCCAGGCTTCAGTAGGCCATTCTGCTCTGTGTACACCCCAGAATAGGTTTGATTCTGTCCCTTCCCTGCTCATGAAATTCTTGTGTAATTTGCACAATTGGAAAAATCAGAACAAAGTATTTAGATTTAGATTAGACAGCAATATTATATTAATGTTAGTGGCCTTATTTTGATTTTATTATTTTTTTCTGTAAGAGAGTGTCTTTGTAATTTAGTCTCCAAATATTTATGAAAGTGTGTGTGCGTGTTCACATACATAGAGAGAAGGATGGAGAGACAAAAGACATTGGGCAGTTAGGGTCTCTGGGGGATATAGGGTTCATGGGGTTGTATTTATGTGCATGAGCTAGGAGTCTTAGGAAACTCACTGTAAGGAGGTGAGGAAAGTATGGGGCGGCACTCTTTGGTATGGATATTCCTTATTATTTGATATATATAATTGATTTTTTTACTTTTTCTTTCTTATGTTCACAGATATTGCTATCAATCTCTATAGTCTTTCCCCTGTGTGAGGCTGAAGCCTCAGATTCCCTTGAAACACACTGTCTAGAGAACAACATCCTATTGACTGAAAGTGGCATGCAAGATACATTTATTTGCTGTTCCTCGTCTACCACTTTTTTTCCCCTTGTGTGCCCCCCAAATGTGATAAAATGTTAACATTGAAGAGTCTAGGTTAAGTGTAAACAGGAATTTTTTAAACTAGTTTTGCAACTTTTTTTTGTAAGTCTTCACTTATATCAGAATGAAAGTTTAAATTTAAAAAGCATTTTTATTTTTACAAATATTCACTGAAGTTCATCTGACTAGCATGTACTACACACACTTCTTTTTTTAATCACCAAATACTCACTTCCTTTTAATTATTATTATTATTTTTAATTAATTTCTATAAGAATTTTTTAAAATTACACTTTAAGTTCTAGGGTACATGTGCACAATGTGCAGGTTTCTTACATAGGTACACATGTGCCATGTTGGTTTGCTGCACCCATCAACTCGTCATTTACATTAGGTATTTCTCCTAATGCTCTCACTCCCCCAGCTCCCCAATCCCCGACAGGCCCCAGTGTGTGATGTTCCCTGCCCTGTGTCCATGTGTTCTCGTTGTTTAACTCCTACCTATGAGTGAGAACATGCAACGTTTGGTTTTGTGTCCCTGTGATAGTTAGCTGAGAATGATGGTTTCCAGCTTCATCCATGTCCCTGTGAAGGACATGAACTCATCCTTTTTTTATGGCTGCATAGTATTCCATGGTACTACACACACTTCTTGACTTTGCACTCTTTGGGAAAAGGTCACTGTGTAACATGATGCAGTTATTCTTCATACAGACAAAAGTGCATTCACTCCTTTCCAAAGAAAGAAAACCAAAAGTCTCATAAGTTGTTGCACGCAGATCCAAATCCAGGGATAATGGTTCATCCTAGTTTAGCAGGGATTTTGAATAAGGACATGTGGGAAAATATCCGAAAAAGAGGTCTAGGGAAGTGGTATGTGGACTTCTTGGGATTGATCCAAAGCATGAGACTTAGTGTTAAATGTGAATTCTCACCAATAAGCTCTTAGTAATCAGGTGAGCAGTATTACCTACTCATTGGAGGTCAGGAAGACTCTTTTCTCAGCTATTCCTGCACTTGTTAGATGGGCACCTATACAAAGTGATATGGTGGCGTGAACAGAGGCTATGTATGGCCTCAACAAAAGGCTCTCACAAAGGCTGATATGACTACCCCTACTGCTGAGTGTGCAACTTTCCAACACTATCCTGAGTTTCTGATATGTACCATTCCAAACAGGACCAGCCCAGTACCTGGCAGTAAATTTATTACATTGGGCCCATTACATCATGGAGGGGTTTGTTGACTTAATGATTTGTCAGCAATAAGTGAATATTCTAGGTATGGATTTGCCTTCCCTACACATAATATTTCTGTCTTATCACCACCTGTGATCCTACAGAATGCTTCATTCACTGTTGTGAAATTTCAGTGTGGGATGACATAAAAAAATATGTATATGTTAGCCAAATGAACTGTGGTGAATATTTGTCTTGTTGGTATCCTGATTGCACCAATTTTCCTTTTAGGATAATACAGTTTCCAATTGTAGTAAATAGGATTTTAGGATGGCCCACAAGATCTCCACCCTCTGGTGTACATAGACTTTTTGGCAGTTATTCAGTAAAACACTAATCTAGATGCTGTTGTGAAAGGATTTTGTGCATGTAATTAACATCCAAAATCGGTTGACCTTAAAATCATGTGGGCCTGACCTACTCAAGTAAGACTTTCAAGGGTACTGCACTCATCTTGGGAAGAGAGATTTGAAGTTTGAGAGGAATGGACATTCTCCACTCCTAGATTTGAAGATGGAGATGCTACATTCATACAAAGAATATGGGTGGCCTCTATGAGCTTGATGAGGCCTCCAGCTGATAGCCAGTAAAGAAATGAGGATCTCAGAACTATAGCTGCAAGTACAAGAGTTCTGCCAATAATCTGAATGAGAATGGAAGGCATTAGAAAGAAAGGCAGCCCTGCTGACATCTTGATTTCCATTTTGCCTGAACAGAGAACCTAGCCAAGGCATGCCACATCTTCTGTCCTATAATAACTTGGAGATAATAAATGGGTGTTGTTTTAGCAACTCAGTCTGTGGTTGTTTGCTATGCATTAATAGAAAACCAATATGTAGTCTTTGTGGAATGACACGTCTAGATGTTTTCCTCCCCCTATTGACAAGGAGTAAATCAGATTATTTCTCTCTGGTTCCAATATTGCCAAGGGACAGGAATGCAACCTATTCTTAGTCAATCACATGCCCTCTCCTTGGACTTTGAAACTTAAGTGATTGACACAAGAGTGGAAAAAAAAAAAAAAAGGCTTATGTGATTTTTATCCCCAGAGTAGCATCCTTATCAGACCATTCCTGTCTGTGTTTCATGCTCCTATCCATTTCTCAAGTTGCTTTCTCCAGTCTCCCTCCAGTTCTGTGAGCCTCTAACATCTGTCTAACAAAATCCATTTTATTTACATTGGCAAGAAAAAATTCTTATTGATTGTGACCAATCATGTGGTGAAGCCAGTTTGTACCAGCTTGAGTGTATTGTATATAGCTCATCCCACCTTTGCCTTCAGTGAAATTGGCCACGGTGGGATTATTAACTTTGTGAAAAATGGCAGACTACCAACTTTGAATTTTTAAAATCAGAGAACCAGTTATTAACCATTTACTAGCACATCATTGCTTGCAAACAAAATCTTAAGTAATGGAATATGTATGGATTACAAAGGGGCTGGACACTGTGAGCTCTAGAAGGTCAAAGGCAGCAGGGTATTGTAGAAAGAACTTGGATTTCACCATCAGAGAATCCTAGATTCTAATCCTACGTTTCTCCAGTGATGTGACTTTGAGCAAGTATCTTCGCCTCTCTGAGTCTTAGTTTACTCATCTATGAAAGTAGATGAGAAAATACACTATTTGGCAAAAACTGAATTTTTATGCACTCCCCTACATTTCCCAGCCAACTTTCTTGTTGTGTTGGGGCTGTATGACTATTTCTGGCCAGTGTACAGAAGTGATATCTGCACTTCCAGGATAAGACACCTAAAAGCCCAAATATCTTCAAATTAATGTGTGCCCAGCAGAGTCCTGGGGTAGGTACCCTGAATGGTTGGTTGGATATCCTGGTGGAGGCGAGACTGGTGCAGTAGGATGATAGGGAAGGACTGGGATGGCCTCTGAATCTGGAGCCTGGCATCAACATTCCCTGTCTCTGATAGAGCAGTAAGATGCAAAAAGGCTCACATGTGGGAGTTGATTTTAATAAGTTTGATTTGGTGTGGAGAGTGGCAGGTGAATGATGTAGACAGACTGGACTAGCAGGCCCAGAGGGGACCAAAATAACAAGTGTAGGCTGAGGCCGGATTGAAGAAAAGCCTTAAAGACAAGCTTGGGCAGGTTACACTTTCTCCTGGGGCATTAGACACATACATAATGTCATTTTTTTTTCATCGACTGGTTTTAGTATCCATTAATTATTCTTCCCCCGTTTAATTAATACCGTGTTTATTGTGCAAAAATAACTTTCTATTTCCGTCATTCTTTCTTTTTCAGGTTTATTGAGGTACAGTTGACAAAAATTGTATATATATACAGAGTACAGCATGATGTTTTGTTTTGTTTTTGAGATAGTGTTTTGCTCTGTCATCCAAGCAGAGTATAGTGGCACGATCACAGCCTCAACCTCCCAAGCTCAAGCGATATACCTCATATAAACAGAATTACATGATATATCTCATAAACAGAATTATACAGTATTTGTCTTTCTGTAACTTGTTTATTTTACTTAGCATAATGTTTTCAAGGTTCACTCATGTTGCAGCATGTGGCTAATAAAAGTCCATTATTTTTCAAATCTGAATAATAAAACATTTTGTTTATCCATTCATCTGTCAATAGATATTTTGAATTCTCCCACCTGTTAGCTATTGTGAGTAGTATTGCTATGAACATGGGTGTGCAAACATGTCTTTGAGACCCTGATTTCAATTCTTTTGGATGTATACCCAGAAGTGGAAATACTGAAACACATGGTAGTTCTATTTTTAAGTTTTTGAGGAACAACCATACTATTTTCCATAGTAGTTGCACTATTTACAGTCCCGCTAGCAGTGCACAAGGGTTCCAATTTCTTCGCATTCCCAGTGACACTTATTTTCTCTCTTTTGATAGCAGCCATCCTAATCGGTATGAGGTGATATCTAGTTGTGGTTTTGATTTACATTTGTCTGATGATCAGCAATGTTTAGCATCTTTCAATATGCTTGCTGGCCATTTGCATATAATCTTTGGGGAAATGTCTGTCTTTTATCCATTTTATAATTGGGTTACTTGTGTTTTTCTTTTAAGAAATAGGGTCTTGCTCTGTCACCGAGGCTGGAGTGCAGTAGTGCAATCGTAGCTCACTGCAGCCTCAACCTCCTGGGCTCCAGTGATACTCCCACCTCAGCCTCCTGAGCAGTGAGGACTACAGGTGAACGCCACCAGGTCTGGCTAATTGATTTTTTTTTTTTTTTTTAGAAATAGGTTCTCACTATTTTGCCCAGGCTGATCTCGAACTCCTCACCTCAAGTAATCATCCCGCCTCTGCTGAGCTGAGCTAACAGGCATGAACCGCTGTGCCCAGTCAGTTATTTAATTTTTTGTTGTGGAGCAGTATAATTTTTATATATATTCTGCTTATTAATCCCTTATTAGGTATATGCTTTGCAAATATCTTCTCCCATTCTGTATGTTGCCTTTTCACTGTGTTGACTTTGTCCTTTGATACACAAACATATTTGTTTCATGTAGTCACATTTGTCTATTTTTTGCTTTTGGTATCATTACCAGAAATTATTTGCCAAATCCAGTGTTACGAAGATTTTCTCCTATCTTTACTTCTAGGAGTTTTTAAATTTTAGGTCTTACATTTAAATCTTTAAACTATTTTTGTTAATTTTTATCGTATAAAAGGTCTATTTTACTTTTTTGCAGATGGATGTCCAGTTTTCCCAGCACCATGTGTCGAAGATTGTCATTTCCCCATTGAATAATCTTGGCACCCTTGTCAAAGATCATTTAACTACATATATGAAGGTTCATTTCTTGACTCACTATTCTATTTCATTGGTCTATATGTCTATGTTTATGCCAGTACCATATATATAAAATATATTAAAATATTGTATTATATTATATTATATATGTTATAATACAATATATTATATATAATATATTACAATATATATATTATGGTTTTCGGTATATAAGTCTCTTTGCTATCTTGGTTAGGTTTGTTCCTAAGTATTTTATTCTTTTTAATTGTATTGAAAATGGAATTGTTTTCTTAATTTTCTTTTTGAATTGTTCATTGTTACTGTATAAAATGCAATTTTTTGTGTGTGTTTTAAGTTTTGTATCCTACAAGTTTCCTGGATTTGTTTATTAGTGCCAACAGTTTTTGTGTGTGGAATCTTTAGAGTTTTCAGCATATAAGAAAGATCATGTCATCTGTAAACAGAGATAATTTTACTTCTTCATTTGCAGTATGGATGCTTTTTACTTTTTTTCTTTTCCTTTTCCTGATTATTCTGGATAGGACTTTAATACCATGTTGAATAGACATGGCTGCCGTGGTCATCTTTGTCTTATTCCTTAATTTAAAGGAAAATACTTGGTTCATTAAATTAGTTTGGAAGTACTTTCTATTCTTATATTATCTGTATCTTATATTGTGTGAAATCAATACTAATTGTTTAAATACTTCGTTATATTCTAATGTGAAGCCGCCTAGACCTGTAGGTTTCTTTTTATGGAGCATTGAAATTACACATTATTTTATTTAATAGATATATACTTATTTCATCTCAATTGAATTTTGGTATCTTGTAGTATTTAAGAAATTGGTTCATTTCTTCTAAGTTGTAGCTTTTATAAGCATTAAGTTATTTGTCATGTTCCCTATTATCCTTTTAATGCTTGCAGAGTCTGTAGTGATAATCTTATTTCATTCTTGATATTGGTCATTTATATATTTTCTGTTTTTATTTTTGTCAGCTTTACTGAAGTTTGATCAATTTTATTGATATTTTCAAAGAACCAGCTTTTGTTGCATTGACGTTCTGTATAATTTTCCTGTTTTCAATATTATTGTTTTCTATTCTCATCTTTATTATTTCTTTCCTTCTGCATGTTTTGTGTTCACTTTGCTCTTCTTTTTCTAGTTTCTGGAATAGAAACTTAGATCATTGATTTTAGATCTTCCCTCTTTCTAATGTAAGCATGTAGTACTCTAAATTTCCATTTCATCTTTGCTTTATAGTATTCCACACATATCGATTTTTAAAATTCTCACTTAGTTCTATGGTTTTTTTAAATTATTATACTTTAAGTTCTAGGGTACATGTGCACAACGTGCAGGTTTGTTATATATGTATACATGTGCCATGTTGGTGTGCTGCACCCATCAACTCGTCAGCACCATCAACTCGTCATTTACATCAGGTATAACTCCCAATGCCATCCCTCCCCCCTCCCCCGTCCCCACAGTAGGATCCGGTGTGTGATGATCCCCTTCCTGTGTCCAAGTGATCTCA